>NW_022261979.1:15710330-16010330 GCF_002021735.2 Oncorhynchus kisutch
AGCCATGTCCTGCGGAGGCCTCCTGCTACCTCCTGCTGAGGTCTCCATCCAACTCCTGCTGAGATCTCCATCCAACTCCTGCTGAGGTCTCCATCCAACTCCTGCTGAGGTCTCCATCCAACTCCTGCTGAGGTCTCCATCCAACTCCTGCTGAGATCTCCAGCCAACTCCTGCTGAGGTCTCCAGCAAACTCCTACTGTTACCTGCTGCTGAGGTCTCCAGCCCACTCCTGCTGAGGTCTCCAGCAAACTCCTACTGTTACCTGCTGCTGAGGTCTCCAGCCCACGCCTGCTGAGGTCTCCAGCCAACTCCTGCTGAGGCCTCCTGCCATCTCCTCCTGCCACCACCTCCTGCAGACTCCTCTACTCATCCACAGGAGACCTGGCAACGCAGCTGGCAGCAAATCTAGACCAACTCAAACCATCTCAAATCAACACAAGTCAACAATCTCCAATCAGGACAAGTCATAAACTGCCCCAATAATATCCATGTTGAAGCGCCCATGTACAAAGACAGGACAGATCCTACTGTATCATGTAGGACAGCTGGTTGTTGGTAGAAGCTTTGGGATGTAGTCAATGGAAGTAAAACCATCCCAAATCTTCATTTATGGATCTTATTCATGCAAGGAAGTGACATAAATATTTGAGGAGATGTGGCCCCTTATGGCAAGGTCAAGACATCCATGTAGAATGAGCAGTTAAACACTAGTTCGTCCTTCCACTTCAGTCTCAGTGTCACTGAACTACATTCCATCCCCTGACAGACTTAAAATATTTGGCACATGACAAGAAAGAAGAGACCTGTATGTTAAACCTGTATTACCAGACAACAAGAAAGAAGAGACCTGTATGTTAAACCTGTATTACCAGACAACAAGAAAGAAGAGACCTGTATGTTAAACCTGTATTACCAGACAACAAGAAAGAAGAGACCTGTATGTTAAACCTGTATTACCAGACAACAAGAAAGAAGAGACCTGTATGTTAAACCTGTATTACCAGACAACAAGAAAGAACAGACCTGTATGTTAAACCTGTATTACCAGACAACAAGAAAGAAGAGACCTGTATGTTAAACCTGTATTACCAGACAACAAGAAAGAAGAGACCTGTATGTTAAACCTGTATTACCAGACAACAAGAAAGAAGAGACCTGTATGTTAAACCTGTATTACCAGACAACAAGAAAGAACAGACCTGTATGTTAAACCTGTATTACCAGACAACAAGAAAGAAGAGACCTGTATGTTAAACCTGTATTACCAGACAACAAGAAAGAAGAGACCTGTATGTTAAACCTGTATTACCAGACAACAAGAAAGAAGAGACCTGTATGTTAAACCTGTATTACCAGACAACAAGAAAGAACAGACCTGTATGTTAAACCTGTATTACCAGACAACAAGAAAGAACAGACCTGTATGTTAAACCTGTATTACCAGACAACAAGAAAGAAGAGACCTGTATGTTAAACCTGTATTACCAGACAACAAGAAAGAAGAGACCTGTATGTTAAACCTGTATTACCAGACAACAAGAAAGAAGAGACCTGTATGTTAAACCTGTATTACCAGACAACAAGAAAGAAGAGACCTGTATGTTAAACCTGTATTACCAGACAACAAGAAAGAAGAGACCTGTATGTTAAACCTGTATTACCAGACAACAAGAAAGAACAGACCTGTATGTTAAACCTGTATTACCAGACAACAAGAAAGAACAGACCTGTATGTTAAACCTGTATTACCAGACAAGAAAGAAGAGAAAATATATTGTTTTATTGTCCCATCCACCGGATGGGTCAGTTATAGTAATATGATAGGTGCTGTTATACAGGGTCAGTTATAGTAGTATGATAGGTGCTGTTTTACAGGGTCAGTCATAGTAGTATGATAGGTGCTGTTTTACAGGGTCAGTCATAGTAGTATGATAGGTGCTGTTATACAGGGTCAGTTATAGTAGTATGATAGGTGTTGTTTTACAGGGTCAGTCATAGTAGTATGATAGGTGCTGTTTTACAGGGTCAGTCATAGTAGTATGATAGGTGCTGTTATACAGGGTCAGTTATAGTAGTATGATAGGTGCTGTTTTACAGGGTCAGTCATAGTAGTATGATAGGTGTTGTTTTACAGGGTCAGTCATAGTAGTATGATAGGTGCTGTTATACAGGGTCAGTCATAGTAGTATGATAGGTGCTGTTATACAGGGTCAGTCATAGTGGTATGATAGGTGCTGTTTTACAGGGTCAGTCATAGTAGTATGATAGGTGTTGTTTTACAGGGTCAGTCATAGTAGTATGATAGGTGTTGTTTTACAGGGTCAGTCATAGTAGTATGATAGATGCTGTTTTACAGGGTCAGTCATAGTAGTATGATAGGTGTTGTTTTACAGGGTCAGTCATAGTAGTATGATAGGTGCTGTTTTACAGGGTCAGTCATAGTAGTATGATAGGTGTTGTTGTACAGGGTCAGTCATAGTAATATGATAGGTGTTGTTTTACCTGGTCAGTCATAGTAGTATGATAGGTGTTGTTTTACAGGGTCAGTCATAGTAGGATGATATGTGTTGTTTTACAGGGTCAGTCATAGTAATATGATAGGTGCTGTTTTACAGGGTCAGTCATAGTAGTATGATAGGTGTTGTTGTACAGGGTCAGTCATAGTAGTATGATAGGTGTTGTTTTGCAGGGTCAGTCATAGTAATATGATAGGTGCTGTTTTACAGGGTCAGTCATAGTAGTATGATAGGTGTTGTTTTACAGGGTCAGTCATAGTAGTATGATAGGTGTTGTTTTACAGGGTCAGTCATAATAGTATGATAGGTGCTGTTTTACAGGGTCAGTCATAGTAGTATGATAGGTGTTGTTTTACAGGGTCAGTCATAGTAGTATGATAGGTGTTGTTTTACAGGGTCAGTCATAGTAGTATGATAAGTGCTGTTTTACAGTGTCAGTCATAGTAGTATGATAGGTGTTGTTTTACAGGGTCAGTCATAGTGGTATGATAGGTGCTGTTTTACAGGGTCAGTCATAGTAGTATGATAGGTGCTGTTTTACAGGGTCAGTCATAGTAGTATGATAGGTGCTGTTTTACAGGGTCAGTCATAATAGTATGATAGGTGTTGTTGTACAGGGTCAGTCATAGTAATATGATCGGTGTTGTTTTACCTGGTCAGTCATAGTAGTATGATAGGTGTTGTTTTACAGGGTCAGTCATAGTAGTGTGATAGGTGTTGTTTTACAGGGTCAGTCATAGTAGTATGATAGGTGTTGTTTTACAGGGTCAGTCATAGTAGTATGATAGGTGCTGTTTTACAGGGTCAGTCATAGTAGTATGATAGGTGTTGTTTTACCTGGTCAGTCATAGTAGTATGATAGGTGTTGTTTTACAGGGTCAGTCATAGTAGTATGATAGGTGTTGTTTTACAGGGTCAGTCATAGTAGTATGATAGGTGCTGTTTTACAGGGTCGGTCATAGTAGTATGATAGGTGTTGTTTTACAGGGTCAGTCATAGTAGTATGATAGGTGCTGTTTTACAGGGTCAGTCATAGTAGTATGATAGGTGCTGTTTTACAGGGTCAGTCATAGTAGTATGATAGGTGTTGTTTTACAGGGTCAGTCATAGTGGTATGATAGGTGCTGTTTTACAGGGTCAGTCATAGTAGTATGATAGGTGCTGTTTTACAGGGTCAGTCATAGTAGTATGATAGGTGCTGTTTTACAGGGTCAGTCATAGTAGTATGATAGGTGTTGTTGTACAGGGTCAGTCATAGTAATATGATCGGTGTTGTTTTACCTGGTCAGTCATAGTAGTATGATAGGTGTTGTTTTACAGGGTCAGTCATAGTAGTGTGATAGGTGTTGTTTTACAGGGTCAGTCATAGTAGTATGATAGGTGTTGTTTTACAGGGTCAGTCATAGTAGTATGATAGGTGCTGTTTTACAGGGTCAGTCATAGTAGTATGATAGGTGTTGTTTTACCTGGTCAGTCATAGTAGTATGATAGGTGTTGTTTTACAGGGTCAGTCATAGTAGTATGATAGGTGTTGTTTTACCTGGTCAGTCATAGTAGTATGATAGGTGTTGTTTTACAGGGTCAGTCATAGTAGTATGATAGGTGTTGTTTTACATGGTCAGTCATAGTAGTATGATAGGTGTTGTTGTACAGGGTCAGTCATAGTAGTATGATAGGTGTTGTTTTACAGGGTCAGTCATAGTAGTATGATAGGTGTTGTTTTACAGGGTCAGTCATAGTAGTATGATAGGTGCTGTTTTACAGGGTCGGTCATAGTAGTATGATAGGTGTTGTTTTACAGGGTCAGTCATAGTAGTATGATAGGTGCTGTTTTACAGGGTCAGTCATAGTAGTATGATAGGTGTTGTTTTACAGGGTCAGTCATAGTAGATTGGTAGGTGTTGTTTTACAGGGTCAGCCATAGTAGTATGATAGGTCCAGTGTAATGTGTTGTTTTACAGGGTTAGTCCCAGCAGTATGGTAGGTCCAGTGTAATGGGTTGTTTTACAGGGTCAGTCCCAGCAGTATGGTAGGTCCAGTGTGTTGTGTTGCCATAGCAGTGCAGCGCCCTTGTAGTAAACAGGGTTGAGTCTCTTGCTCACGGACACATCCACAGACTTTTCACCTTGAAGACTTCGGTTTTCAAACCAGCGGCTATTCGTTTATTAGCTCAACGCTCTAACCTCTGGGCTACCTGCCGCTATGCTACTTGTTAACCATGTTTTTAATGTGTATAAATGGACCATTTAGATGTACATAAGCAATGTGTAATACATTATTAGAATAACGATGTGAGTGTTGGTAGAGAATAATCAGACATAACTGGTGTCTGTCTGAAGCTCTGTTCTGTTTCCTTGTTGTGGTGTTGGTGTTCATGACACTCATTAGTCTGTCTGAAGCTCTGTTCTGTTTCCTTGTTGTAGTGTTGGTAGAGAATAATCAGACATAACTGGTGTCTGTCTGAAGCTCTGTTCTGTTTACTTGTTGTAGTGCTGGTGTTCATGACACTCATTAGTCTGTCTGAAGCTCTGTTCTGTTTCCTTGTTGAAGTGCTGGTGTTCATGACACTCATTAGTCTGTCTGAAGTTCTGTTCTGTTTCCTTGTTGAAGTGCTGGTGTTCATTACGCATGACGCTCATTAGTCTGCCAGTCATCCAGCAACATTAATTGGTTGATGGGAATAACCAAAGTGACTAGTTATCCTGGGGGTGAATTACTTCATGAATGTATATTGTGTGACTTATAGAAGTAATGTCACCAGATATTGAATTTTGGTGTCATGCAAAACTGTTAATTATGAAGTGATGGGATATCCATGTGAAATGATGCATTTGTAGTAGAAATGTATTGTGGGCGATCATGATGTAATATTTGTGGTGGAAGCGAGTTCCTGGAAAGAGTACTTTGTGCTCAGTTGGCCTGGGGGAGAGGCCCCGAAGCCAGGACAGGGACACTAGCAACATGCTCTATGGACTGTACTCAAACAAGGAGGAGCTACAAAATGGCGTCCCTCGAGAGGGATAAAACAACATGAATGGACAAGTAGAAAACTATCACAAAGAGACATCTACCTGGAATACGGAGGAGGAACGGAGGGGAAAAGGAAGGCAGAGGAAGTTGAAGAGGGAGAGGGAAGAAGAGGGTGAGATTGAGTCATGGAAAATTAGCATGGAAAATGGAGTAGGGTTGTTGTGGTAGAAAGTGTAAGCAGAGTGAGCCGTACGCCGGTTTAGTGTAGGGTTAGATGGTAGGGTATTTAAATAGTGGAGTAGGGTGGTAGGTTGTTAATGAGTGTAGGGTTAGATGGTAGATGGTAGGGTATTTAAATAGTGGAGTAGGGTGGTAGGTTGTTAATGAGTGTAGGGTTAGATGGTAGATGGTAGGGTATTTAAATAGTGGAGCAGGGTGGTAGGTTGTTAGTGAGTGTAGGGTTAGATGGTAGGGTATTTAAATAGTGGAGTAGGGTGGGGGGGTTGTAGTGTAGGGTTAGATAGTAGGGTATTTAAATAGTGGAGTAGGGTGGTAGGTTGTTAATGAGTGTAGGGTTAGATGGTAGATGGTAGGGTATTTAAATAGTGGAGCAGGGTGGTAGGTTGTTAGTGAGTGTAGGGTTAGATAGTAGGGTATTTAAATAGTGTAGCAGGGTGGTAGGTTGTTAGTAAGTGTAGAGTTAGATGGTAGATGGTAGGGTATTTAAATAGTGGAGCAGGGTGGTAGGTTGTTAGTGAGTGTAGGGTTAGATGGTAGGGTATTTAAATAGTGGAGTAGGGTGGTAGGTTGTTAATGAGTGTAGGGTTAGATGGTAGATAGTAGGGTATTTAAATAGTGGAGTAGGGTGGTAGGTTGTTAATGAGTGTAGGGTTAGATGGTAGATAGTAGGGTATTTAAATAGTGGAGCAGGGTGGTAGGTTGTTAGTGAGTGTAGAGTTAGATGCTAGATGGTAGGGTATTTAAATAGTGGAGTAGGGTGGGGGGGTTGTAGTGTAGGGTTAGATGGTAGAGTATTTAAATAGTAACAGTGTCTCCTCACCCCTCCTGTCTCAGCCTCCAGTATTTATGCTGCAGTAGTTTATGTGTCGGGGGGCTGGGGTCAGTTTGTTATATCTGGAGTACTTCTCCTGTCCTATTCGGTGTCCTGTGTGAATCTAAGTGTGCGTTCTCTAATTCTCTCCTTCTCTCTTTCTTTCTCTCTCTCGGAGGACCTGAGCCCTAGGACCATGCCCCAGGACTACCTGACATGATGACTCCTTGCTGTCCCCAGTCCACCTGGCCATGCTGCTGCTCCAGTTTCAACTTCCACCTGACTGTGCTGCTGCTCTAGTTTCAACTGTTCTGCCTTATTATTATTCGACCATGCTGGTCATTTATGAACATTTGAACATCTTGGCCATGTTCTGTTATAATCTCCACCCGGCACAGCCAGAAGAGGACTGGCCACCCCACATAGCCTGGTTCCTCTCTAGGTTTCTTCCTAGGTATTGGCCTTTCTAGGGAGTTTTTCCTAGCCACCGTGCTTCTACACCTGCATTGCTTGCTGTTTGGGGTTTTAGGCTGGGTTTCTGTACAGCACTTTGAGATATCAGCTGATGTACGAAGGGCTATATAAATACATTTGATTTGATTTGATTTGAATAGTAGAGTAGGGTGGGGGTAGATGGTTATTAATGTAGAGGTAGATGGTTATTAATGTAGATGGTAGATGGTTATTAATGTAGATGGTAGATGGTTATTAATGTAGATGGTAGATGGTTATTAATGTAGAGGTAGATGGTAGATGGTTATTAATGTAGATGGTAGATGGTTATTAATGTAGAGGTAGATGGTTATTAATGTAGATGGTAGATGGTTATTAATGTAGATGGTAGATGGTTATTAATGTAGATGGTAGATGGTTATTATTGTAGATGGTAGATGGTTATTATTGTAGATGGTAGATGGTTATTAATGTAGATGGTAGATGGTTATTAATGTAGATGGTAGATGGTTATTAATGTAGAGTTAGATGGTAGATGGTTATTATTGTAGAGTTAGATGGTAGATGGTTATTATTGTAGAGGTAGATGGTTATTAATGTAGATGGTATATGGTTATCCATGTAGAGTTAGATGGTTATTCAGGTAGAGTTAGATGGTAGATGGTTATTCAGGTAGAGTTAGATGGTATATGGTTATTCATGTAGAGTTAGATGGTTATTCAGGTAGAGTGAGATGGTATATGGTTATTCAGGTAGAGTGAGATGGTATATGGTTATTCATGTAGAGTTAGATGGTTATTCATGTAGAGTTAGATGGTTATTCAGGTAGAGTTAGATGGTAGATGGTTATTCAGGTAGAGTTAGATGGTATATGGTTATTCATGTAGAGTTAGATGGTTATTCAGGTAGAGTGAGATGGTATATGGTTATTCATGTAGAGTTAGATGGTTATTCAGGTAGAGTGAGATGGTATATGGTTATTCATGTAGAGTTAGATGGTTATTCAGGTAGAGTTAGATGGTTATTCATGTAGAGTTAGATGGTTATTCAGGTAGAGTTAGATGGTTATTCATGTAGAGTTAGATGGTTATTCATGTAGAGTTAGATGGTTATTCAGGTAGAGTTAGATGGTATATGGTTATTCATGTAGAGTTAGATGGTTATTCAGGTAGAGTTAGATGGTAGATGGTTATTCATGTAGAGTTAGATGGTAGATGGTTATTAATGTAGATGGTATATGGTTATTCATGTAGAGTTAGATGGTTATTCATGTAGAGTTAGATGGTAGATGGTTATTCAGGTAGAGTTAGATGGTAGATGGTTATTCAGGTAGAGTGAGATGGTATATGGTTATTCAGGTAGAGTGAGATGGTAGATGGTTATTCAGGTAGAGTTAGATGGTAGATGGTTATTAATGTAGATGGTAGATGGTTATTCATGTAGAGTTAGATGGTTATTCAGGTAGAGTTAGATGGTAGATGGTTATTCAGGTAGAGTTAGATGGTAGATGGTTATTAATGTAGATGGTAGATGGTTATTCATGTAGAGTTAGATGGTTATTCAGGTAGAGTTAGATGGTAGATGGTTATTCATGTAGAGTTAGATGGTTATTCAGGTAGAGTGAGATGGTAGATGGTTATTCAGGTAGAGTGAGATGGTATATGGTTATTCAGGTAGAGTGAGATGGTATATGGTTATTCATGTAGAGTTAGATGGTAGATGGTTATTCATGTAGAGTTAGATGGTAGATGATTATTCAGGTAGAGTTAGATGGTAGATGGTTATTAATGTAGATGGTAGATGGTTATTCAGGTAGAGTGAGATGGTATATGGTTATTCAGGTAGAGTTAGATGGTAGATGGTTATTCAGGTAGAGTTAGATGGTTATTCAGGTAGAGTTAGATGGTAGATGGTTATTAATGTAGATGGTAGATGGTTATTCAGGTAGAGTTAGATGGTAGATGGTTATTCAGGTAGAGTTAGATGGTATATGGTTATTCAGGTAGAGTTAGATGGTAGATGGTTATTCAGGTAGAGTTAGATGGTATATGGTTATTCAGGTAGAGTTAGATGGTAGATGGTTATTAATGTAGATGGTAGATGGTTATTAATGTAGATGGTATATGGTTATTCAGGTAGAGTTAGATGGTAGATGGTTATTAATGTAGATGGTAGATGATTATTCAGGTAGAGTTAGATGGTAGATGGTTATTAATGTAGATGGTAGATGGTTATTCAGGTAGAGTGAGATGGTAGATGGTTATTCATGTAGAGTTAGATGGTAGATGGTTATTAATGTAGATGATAGATGGTTATTCAGGTAGAGTTAGATGGTAGATGGTTATTAATGTAGATGGTAGATGGTTATTCAGGTAGAGTGAGATGGTAGATGGTTATTCAGGTAGAGTGAGATGGTAGATGATTATTCAGGTAGAGTTAGATGGTTATTAATGTAGATGGTAGATGGTTATTCAGGTAGGGTTAGATGGTAGATGGTTATTAATGTAGATGGTAGATGGTTATTCAGGTAGAGTGAGATGGTAGATGGTTATTCAGGTAGAGTGAGATGGTAGATGGTTATTCAGGTAGAGTTAGATGGTAGATGGTTATTAATGTAGAGTGAGATGGTAGATGGTTATTAATGTAGATGGTAGATGGTTATTCAGGTAGAGTTAGATGGTAGATGATTATTCAGGTAGAGTTAGATGGTAGATGGTTATTAATGTAGATGGTAGATGGTTATTCAGGTAGAGTTAGATGGTAGATGGTTATTAATGTAGATGGTAGATGGTTATTCAGGTAGAGTGAGATGGTAGATGGTTATTCAGGTAGAGTTAGATGGTTATTAATGTAGATGGTAGATTGTTATTCAGGTAGAGTTAGATGGTAGATGGTTATTAATGTAGATGGTAGATGGTTATTCAGGTAGAGTTAGATGGTAGATGGTTATTAATGTAGATGGTAGATGGTTATTCAGGTAGAGTTAGATGGTAGATGGTTATTCAGGTAGAGTTAGATGGTAGATGGTTATTCAGGTAGAGTTAGATGGTTATTCAGGTAGAGTTAGATGGTAAATGGTTATTCAGGTAGAGTTAGATGGTAGATGGTTATTCAGGTAGAGTTAGATGGTAGATGGTTATTCAGGTAGAGTTAGATGGTAGATGGTTATTCAGGTAGAGTTAGATGGTAGATGGTTATTAATGTAGATGGTAGATGGTTATTCAGGTAGAGTTAGATGGTAGATGGTTATTCAGGTAGAGTTAGATGGTAAATGGTTATTCAGGTAGAGTTAGATGGTAGATGGTTATTCAGGTAGAGTTAGATGGTAGATGGTTATTAATGTAGATGGTAGATGGTTATTCAGGTAGAGTTAGATGGTAGATGGTTATTCAGGTAGAGTTAGATGGTAGATGGTTATTAATGTAGATGGTAGATGGTTATTCAGGTAGAGTTAGATGGTAGATGGTTATTCAGGTAGAGTTAGATGGTAAATGGTTATTCAGGTAGAGTTAGATGGTAGATGGTTATTCAGGTAGAGTTAGATGGTAGATGGTTATTAATGTAGATGGTAGATGGTTATTCAGGTAGAGTTAGATGGTAGATGGTTATTCAGGTAGAGTTAGATGGTAGATGGTTATTCAGGTAGAGTTAGATGGTAGATGATTATTCAGGTAGAGTTAGATGGTAGATGGTTATTAATGTAGATGGTAGATGGTTATTCAGGTAGAGTGAGATGGTAGATGGTTATTCAGGTAGAGTTAGATGGTAGATGGTTATTCAGGTAGAGTGAGATGGTAGATGGTTATTCAGGTAGAGTTAGATGGTAGATGGTTATTAATGTAGATGGTAGATGGTTATTCAGGTAGAGTGAGATGGTAGATGGTTATTCAGGTAGAGTTAGATGGTAGATGGTTATTCAGGTAGAGTTAGATGGTAGATGGTTATTCAGGTAGAGTTAGATGGTAGATGGTTATTAATGTAGATGGTAGATGGTTATTCAGGTAGAGTTAGATGGTAGATGGTTATTCAGGTAGAGTTAGATGGTATATGGTTATTCAGGTAGAGTTAGATGGTAGATGATTATTCAGGTAGAGTTAGATGGTAGATGGTTATTAATGTAGATGGTAGATGGTTATTCAGGTAGAGTGAGATGGTAGATGGTTATTCAGGTAGAGTTAGATGGTAGATGGTTATTCAGGTAGAGTGAGATGGTAGATGGTTATTCAGGTAGAGTTAGATGGTAGATGGTTATTAATGTAGATGGTAGATGGTAGATGGTTATTCAGGTAGAGTTAGATGGTAGATGGTTATTCAGGTAGATGGTAGATGGTTATTCAGGTAGAGTTAGATGGTAGATGGTTATTCAGGTAGAGTTAGATGGTAGATGGTTATTCAGGTAGAGTTAGATGGTAGATGGTTATTCAGGTAGAGTTAGATGGTAGATGGTTATTCAGGTAGAGTTAGATGGTAGATGGTTATTAATGTAGATGGTAGATGGTTATTCAGGTAGAGTTAGATGGTAGATGGTTATTAATGTAGATGGTAGATGGTTATTCAGGTAGAGTTAGATGGTAGATGGTTATTCAGGTAGAGTTAGATGGTAGATGGTTATTCAGGTAGAGTTAGATGGTAGATGGTTATTCAGGTAGAGTTAGATGGTAGATGGTTATTAATGTAGATGGTAGATGGTTATTCAGGTAGAGTTAGATGGTAGATGGTTATTAATGTAGATGGTAGATGGTTATTCAGGTAGAGTTAGATGGTAGATGGTTATTCAGGTAGAGTTAGATGGTAGATGGTTATTCAGGTAGAGTTAGATGGTATATGGTTATTCAGGTAGAGTTAGATGGTTATTCAGGTAGAGTTAGATGGTAGATGGTTATTCAGGTAGAGTTAGATGGTAGATGGTTATTCAGGTAGAGTGAGATGGTAGATGGTTATTCAGGTAGAGTTAGATGGTAGATGGTTATTAATGTAGATGGTAGATGGTTATTCAGGTAGAGTTAGATGGTAGATGGTTATTCAGGTAGAGTTAGATGGTAGATGGTTATTCAGGTAGATGGTAGATGGTTATTCAGGTAGAGTTAGATGGTAGATGGTTATTAATGTAGATGGTAGATGGTTATTCAGGTAGAGTTAGATGGTAGATGGTTATTCAGGTAGAGTTAGATGGTAGATGGTTATTAATGTAGATGGTAGATGGTTATTCAGGTAGAGTTAGATGGTAGATGGTTATTCAGGTAGAGTTAGATGGTAGATGGTTATTAATGTAGATGGTAGATGGTTATTCAGGTAGAGTTAGATGGTAGATGGTTATTCAGGTAGAGTTAGATGGTAGATGGTTATTAATGTAGATGGTAGATGGTTATTCAGGTAGAGTTAGATGGTAGATGGTTATTCAGGTAGAGTTAGATGGTATATGGTTATTCAGGTAGAGTTAGATGGTAGATGGTTATTCAGGTAGAGTTAGATGGTAGATGGTTATTCAGGTAGAGTGAGATGGTATATGGTTATTCAGGTAGAGTTAGATGGTAGATGGTTATTCAGGTAGAGTTAGATGGTAGATGGTTATTCAGGTAGAGTTAGATGGTAGATGGTTATTAATGTAGATGGTAGATGGTTATTCAGGTAGAGTTAGATGGTAGATGGTTATTCAGGTAGAGTTAGATGGTAGATGGTTATTAATGTAGATGGTAGATGGTTATTCAGGTAGAGTTAGATGGTATATGGTTATTCAGGTAGAGTTAGATGGTAAATGGTTATTCAGGTAGAGTTAGATGGTAAATGGTTATTCAGGTAGAGTTAGATGGTATATGGTTATTCAGGTAGAGTTAGATGGTAGATGGTTATTCAGGTAGAGTTAGATGGTAGATGGTTATTAATGTAGATGGTAGATGGTTATTAATGTAGATGGTAGATGGTTATTCAGGTAGAGTGAGATGGTAGATGGTTATTCAGGTAGAGGTAGATGGTAGATGGTTATTCAGGTAGAGTTAGATGGTAGATGGTTATTCAGGTAGAGTGAGATGGTAGATGGTTATTCAGGTAGAGTTAGATGGTAGATGGTTATTCAGGTAGAGTTAGATGGTAGATGGTTATTAATGTAGATGGTAGATGGTTATTCAGGTAGAGTTAGATGGTAGATGGTTATTCAGGTAGAGTTAGATGGTAGATGGTTATTCAGGTAGAGTTAGATGGTAGATGGTTATTCAGGTAGAGTTAGATGGTAGATGGTTATTAATGTAGATGGTAGATGGTTATTCAGGTAGAGTTAGATGGTAGATGGTTATTCAGGTAGAGTTAGATGGTAGATGGTTATTCAGGTAGAGTTAGATGGTAGATGGTTATTCAGGTAGAGTTAGATGGTAGATGGTTATTCAGGTAGAGTTAGATGGTAGATGGTTATTCAGGTAGAGTTAGATGGTAGATGGTTATTCAGGTAGAGTTAGATGGTAGATGGTTATTCAGGTAGAGTTAGATGGTAGATGGTTATTCAGGTAGAGTTAGATGGTAGATGGTTATTCAGGTAGAGTTAGATGGTAGATGGTTATTAATGTAGATGGTAGATGGTTATTCAGGTAGAGTGAGATGGTAGATGGTTATTAATGTAGATGGTAGATGGTTATTCAGGTAGAGTTAGATGGTAGATGGTTATTCAGGTAGAGTTAGATGGTAGATGGTTATTCAGGTAGAGTTAGATGGTAGATGGTTATTAATGTAGATGGTAGATGGTTATTCAGGTAGAGTGAGATGGTAGATGGTTATTAATGTAGATGGTAGATGGTTATTCAGGTAGAGTTAGATGGTAGATGGTTATTCAGGTAGAGTTAGATGGTAGATGGTTATTCAGGTAGAGTTAGATGGTAGATGGTTATTCAGGTAGAGTTAGATGGTAGATGGTTATTCAGGTAGAGTTAGATGGTAGATGGTTATTAATGTAGATGGTAGATGGTTATTCAGGTAGAGTTAGATGGTAGATGGTTATTCAGGTAGAGTTAGATGGTAGATGGTTATTCAGGTAGAGTTAGATGGTAGATGGTTATTCAGGTAGAGTTAGATGGTAGATGGTTATTAATGTAGATGGTAGATGGTTATTCAGGTAGAGTTAGATGGTAGATGGTTATTCAGGTAGAGTTAGATGGTATATGGTTATTCAGGTAGAGTTAGATGGTAGATGGTTATTCAGGTAGAGTTAGATGGTAGATGGTTATTCAGGTAGAGTTAGATGGTAGATGGTTATTAATGTAGATGGTAGATGGTTATTCAGGTAGAGTTAGATGGTAGATGGTTATTCAGGTAGAGTTAGATGGTATATGGTTATTCAGGTAGAGTTAGATGGTAGATTGTAAGTTACTTTAGTAGGGTATTTGTTTATTTATTTCCCTTTTTTCAAGCTAAGTATAAGGGAGTTTTACTCTGTCTAATAGGCTGCGGTAATACAACATTTATTGGATCCCAACCATCGTTAACCATTTATTGGATCCCAACCATCGTTAACCATTTATTGGATCCCAACCATCGTTAACCATTTATTGGATCCCAACCATCGTTAACCATTTATTGGATCCCAACCATCGTTAACCTCATTGAAGAAGGAGAAGAACCTTGGGGACAGCAGGCTGGGCAGGTAACAGGTTGGCTAAATTAGAGTCAATCCTGGGTTTGGTTATAGACAAACACTTGTTGCCTGAATAGTTTATACTGTGAATATTTAGATTTTTTAAGGTCTTTACATCCATGTCCTGTTTGTTCTTTCCTGAACAAAGTTTCTTGGCCAATTTGTCCTAATATTGTAACTAAAAGCCTGTTAGAGAGGTGAATACCAGAACATCCTGTCTGTCTCCTCTCTGTCCCATCCACCACCTCGGCTTCCTGCACCTGTTAATATTGTAACTAAAAGCCTGTTAGAGAGGTGAATACCAGAACATCCTGTCTGTCTCCTCTCTGTCCCATCCACCACCTCGGCTTCCTGCACCTGTTAATATTGTAACTAAAAGCCTGTTAGAGAGGTGAATACCAGAACATCCTGTCTGTCTCCTCTCTGTCCCAACCACCGCCTCGGCTTCCTGCACCTGTTAATATTGTAACTAAAAGCCTGTTAGAGAGGTGAATACCAGAACATCCTGTCTGTCTCCTCTCTGTCCCATCCACCACCTCGGCTTCTGCTTCACAATCTCCTTGGAATATTATTCTATTTATGCCTCACTTTGAAAGAGAGAAAAACACACCAAATCAACTAATCTATTCCCAAGAAATGTATCAAAATTAGGGGTAGTGCTTGGATAATGATTTTCTATTTAAGTGTTGCTCTATTTATCATTAATTTGAAGCAATATATGGGTCTCCGCGGTGCTGTGGAATAAAGTAGCTTTGGTGTGTGAGTACTAATCTGTCCCAGAGGTTTAGGAGGAGATCCAGATCAGTAGTGTGAATAGAAAACTGCCTGAAGGGCTCAGAACACAGAGGAGATAACAGGAAGATTAAGCTGTTGCTGCTTTCTGAGGTTTCTCTGTGGTTCCTGCCCCCTATATTCACCTTATCTGGTTTATAGGCTTCTTAAGAGTCCCTAACCCTATAGGGTTCTTAACCCAACCTAACCCTAGCCTCGTCGAGAACCACACTTCCCTAAAACAGGTAAGCCTGTCAAAGTTCATGAAATAAATATTGCTAAATAGGGGTGGAGACCGGATGTAAATCAGTGACTCCTTGCAACACGTCAAACCAATGAAATGCCTTGCTTGGGCGGAGCTTGGGCGGAGCTACAGTAGTGCTCACTAGGTGCAACACTGGGAAATTGCTCATTAAAACCCTATACATTTGGTGTATAGAGTACAAAACAGAATAACGTTTTCCTTCCAGAGTTTCTTCCATGTTCTGCTAACTAACTAGCAAAAACATCCATGTGGGGGGAAGGTTCTAGGAAGTGTAACATCCAAGCCGGACCATTCAAACCATTTATACAATACAACATTCTACAGACCTCCATGGGAGGCGTGACAGTGCCGTGATATTGGAAGTATGTCAACATAACAGACCGTAAACCTTTAGGCTTCTAAACCGACTCTAACCCTATAGGCTTCTAAACAGACTCTCCCCCTATAGGCTTCTAAACAGACTCTAACCCTGTAGGCTTCTAAACAGACTCTAACCCTGTAGGCTTCTAAACAGACTCTACCCCTATAGGCTTCTAAAGAGACTCTAACCCTATAGGCTTCTAAACAGACTCTACCCCTATAGGCTTCTAAACAGACTCTAACCCTATAGGCTTCTAAACAGACTCTCCCCCTATAGGCTTCTAAACAGACTCTCCCCCTATAGGCTTCTAAACAGACTCTCCCCCTATAGGCTTCTAAACAGACTCTCCCCCTATAGGCTTCTAAACAGACTCTCCCCCTATAGGCTTCTAAACAGACTCTCCCCCTATAGGCTTCTAAACAGACTCTAACCCTATAGGCTTCTAAACAGACTCTCCCCCTATAGGCTTCTAAACAGACTCTCCCCCTATAGGCTTCTAAACAGACTCTCCCCCTATAGGCTTCTAAACAGACTCTAACCCTATAGGCTTCTAAACAGACTCTCCCCCTATAGGCTTCTAAACAGACTCTAACCCTATAGGCTTCTAAACAGACTCTCCCCCTATAGGCTTCTAAACAGACTCTCCCCCTATAGGCTTCTAAAGAGACTCTAACCCTGTAGGCTTCTAAACAGACTCTCCCCCTATAGGCTTCTAAAGAGACTCTAACCCTGTAGGCTTCTAAACAGACTCTAACCCTATAGGCTTCTAAACAGACTCTAACCCTATAGGCTTCTAAAGAGACTCTCCCCCTATAGGCTTCTAAACAGACTCTAACCCTATAGGCTTCTAAACAGACTCTCCCCCTATAGGCTTCTAAACAGACTCTCCCCCTATAGGCTTCTAAACAGACTCTACCCCTATAGGCTTCTAAACAGACTCTACCCCTATAGGCTTCTAAAGAGACTCTAACCCTATAGGCTTCTAAACAGACTCTAACCCTATAGGCTTCTAAAGAGACTCTAACCATATAGGCTTCTAAACAGACTCTAACCATATAGGCTTCTAAACAGACTCTAACCCTATAGGCTTCTAAACAGACTCTAACCCTATAGGCTTCTAAACAGACTCTCCCCCTATAGGCTTCTAAACAGACTCTAACCCTATAGGCTTCTAAACAGACTCTAACCATATAGGCTTCTAAAGAGACTCTAACCCTATAGGCTTCTAAACAGACTCTAACCCTATAGGCTTCTAAACAGACTCTCCCCCTATAGGCTTCTAAACAGACTCTACCCCTATAGGCTTCTAAACAGACTCTAACCCTATAGGCTTCTAAACAGACTCTCCCCCTATAGGCTTCTAAACAGACTCTCCCCCTATAGGCTTCTAAACAGACTCTACCCCTATAGGCTTCTAAACAGACTCTAACCCTGTAGGCTTCTAAACAGACTCTACCCCTATAGGCTTCTAAAGAGACTCTAACCATAAAGGCTTCTAAACAGACTCTAACCATAAAGGCTTCTAAACAGACTCTAACCATATAGGCTTCTAAACAGACTCTAACCATAAAGGCTTCTAAACAGACTCTAACCCTATAGGCTTCTAAACAGACTCTACCCCTATAGGCTTCTAAACAGACTCTCCCCCTATAGGCTTCTAAACAGACTCTAACCATAAAGGCTTCTAAACAGACTCTCCCCCTATAGGCTTCTAAACAGACTCTAACCATAAAGGCTTCTAAACAGACTCTAACCCTATAGGCTTCTAAAGAGACTCTAACCCTATAGGCTTCTAAACAGACTCTCCCCCTATAGGCTTCTAAAGAGACTCTAACCATAAAGGCTTCTAAACAGACTCTAACCCTATAGGCTTCTAAACAGACTCTCCCCCTATAGGCTTCTAAACAGACTCTAACCCTATAGGCTTCTAAACAGACTCTCCCCCTATAGGCTTCTAAAGAGACTCTAACCATAAAGGCTTCTAAACAGACTCTAACCCTATAGGCTTCTAAACAGACTCTCCCCCTATAGGCTTCTAAACAGACTCTAACCATAAAGGCTTCTAAACAGACTCTAACCCTATAGGCTTCTAAAGAGACTCTAACCCTATAGGCTTCTAAACAGACTCTCCCCCTATAGGCTTCTAAAGAGACTCTAACCATAAAGGCTTCTAAACAGACTCTAACCATAAAGGCTTCTAAACAGACTCTAACCATAAAGGCTTCTAAACAGACTCTAACCCTGTAGGCTTCTAAACAGACTCTAACCATAAAGGCTTCTAAACAGACTCTAACCCTGTAGGCTTCTAAACAGACTCTAACCCTGTAGGCTTCTAAACAGACTCTAACCATATAGGCTTCTAAAGAGACTCTAACCATATAGGCTTCTAAACAGACTCTAACCATAAAGGCTTCTAAACAGACTCTAACCATAAAGGCTTCTAAACAGACTCTAACCCTGTAGGCTTCTAAACAGACTCTAACCATATAGGCTTCTAAACAGACTCTAACCATAAAGGCTTCTAAACAGACTCTAACCCTGTAGGCTTCTAAACAGACTCTAACCATAAAGGCTTCTAAACAGACTCTAACCCTGTAGGCTTCTAAACAGACTCTAACCATATAGGCTTCTAAACAGACTCTAACCATAAAGGCTTCTAAACAGACTCTAACCCTATAGGCTTCTAAACAGACTCTCCCCCTATAGGCTTCTAAACAGACTCTAACCCTATAGGCTTCTAAACAGACTCTAACCATATAGGCTTCTAAACAGACTCTAACCATAAAGGCTTCTAAACAGACTCTAACCCTATAGGCTTCTAAACAGACTCTAACCATATAGGCTTCTAAACAGACTCTAACCATATAGGCTTCTAAACAGACTCTCCCCCTATAGGCTTCTAAACAGACTCTAACCCTATAGGCTTCTAAACAGACTCTCCCCCTATAGGCTTCTAAACAGACTCTACCCCTATAGGCTTCTAAACAGACTCTACCCATATAGGCTTCTAAACAGACTCTAACCATATAGGCTTCTAAACAGACTCTAACCCTATAGGCTTCTAAACAGACTCTAACCCTATAGGCTTCTAAACAGACTCTCCCCCTATAGGCTTCTAAACAGACTCTAACCCTATAGGCTTCTAAACAGACTCTCCCCCTATAGGCTTCTAAACAGACTCTAACCCTGTAGGCTTCTAAACAGACTCTAACCCTATAGGCTTCTAAACAGACTCTAACCATATAGGCTTCTAAAGAGACTCTAACCCTATAGGCTTCTAAACAGACTCTAACCATAAAGGCTTCTAAACAGACTCTAACCATAAAGGCTTCTAAACAGACTCTAACCATATAGGCTTCTAAACAGACTCTAACCATATAGGCTTCTAAACAGACTCTAACCATATAGGCTTCTAAACAGACTCTAACCATAAAGGCTTCTAAACAGACTCTAACCATATAGGCTTCTAAACAGACTCTAACCATATAGGCTTCTAAACAGACTCTAACCATAAAGGCTTCTAAAGAGACTCTAACCATATAGGCTTCTAAACAGACTCTAACCATATAGGCTTCTAAACAGACTCTAACCATATAGGCTTCTAAACAGACTCTAACCATAAAGGCTTCTAAAGAGACTCTCCCCCTATAGGCTTCTAAACAGACTCTCCCCCTATAGGCTTCTAAAGAGACTCTAACCCTGTAGGCTTCTAAAGAGACTCTAACCCTGTAGGCTTCTAAAGAGACTCTAACCCTGTAGGCTTCTAAAGAGACTCTAACCCTGTAGGCTTCTAAACAGACTCTAACCATAAAGGCTTCTAAACAGACTCTCCCCCTATAGGCTTCTAAAGAGACTCTAACCCTATAGGCTTCTAAACAGACTCTACCCCTATAGGCTTCTAAAGAGACTCTAACCCTGTAGGCTTCTAAACAGACTCTAACCCTATAGGCTTCTAAAGAGACTCTAACCCTGTAGGCTTCTAAACAGACTCTAACCCTATAGGCTTCTAAACAGACTCTAACCCTGTAGGCTTCTAAACAGACTCTCCCCCTATAGGCTTCTAAAGAGACTCTAACCCTGTAGGCTTCTAAACAGACTCTCCCCCTATAGGCTTCTAAAGAGACTCTAACCCTATAGGCTTCTAAACAGACTCTACCCCTATAGGCTTCTAAACAGACTCTCCCCCTATAGGCTTCTAAAGAGACTCTAACCCTGTAGGCTTCTAAACAGACTCTCCCCCTATAGGCTTCTAAAGAGACTCTAACCCTATAGGCTTCTAAACAGACTCTACCCCTATAGGCTTCTAAACAGACTCTCCCCCTATAGGCTTCTAAACAGACTCTAACCATATAGGCTTCTAAACAGACTCTAACCATATAGGCTTCTAAACAGACTCTAACCCTATAGGCTTCTAAACAGACTCTCCCCCTATAGGCTTCTAAACAGACTCTCCCCCTATAGGCTTCTAAACAGACTCTAACCCTATAGGCTTCTAAACAGACTCTAACCCTATAGGCTTCTAAACAGACTCTACCCCTATAGGCTTCTAAAGAGACTCTAACCCTGTAGGCTTCTAAACAGACTCTAACCCTGTAGGCTTCTAAACAGACTCTAACCATATAGGCTTCTAAACAGACTCTAACCCTATAGGCTTCTAAACAGACTCTAACCCTATAGGCTTCTTAACAGACTCTAATTAGCCAATTAGGCTTCTAAACAGACTCTAACCCTATAGGCTTCTAAACAGACACAAACCATATAGGCTTCTAAACAGACTCTAACCCTATAGGTTTCTAAACAGACTCTAACCATATAGGCTTCTAAACAGACTCTAACCCTATAGGCTTCTTAACAGACTCTAACCCTGTAGGATTCTAAACAGACTTTAATTAGCCCATATGCTTTTAAACAGACTCTAACCCTATAGGCTTCTTAACAGACTCTAATTAGCCAATTAGGCTTCTGAACAGACTCTAAACCTATAGGATTCTAAACAGACTCTAACCCTGTAGGCTTCTAAACAGACTCTAACCATTTAGGCTTCTAAACAGACTCTAACCCTATAGGCTTCTAAACCGACTCTAACCCTATTGGCTTCTAAACAGACTCTAACCCTATAGGCTTCTAAACAGACTCTAACCCTGTATGCTTCTAAACAGACTCTAATCCTATAGGCTTCAAAACAGACTGGTTTGTCAGAACCACCACAGTCCAGATTGGTTGGGTTTGGTTTGTCAGAACCACCACAGTGCAGAGTGGTTGGGTTTGGTTTGTCAGAACCACCACAGTCCAGGCTGGTTGGGTTTGGTTTGTCAGAACCACCACAGTCCAGGCTAGTTGGGTACGGTTTGTCAGAACCACCACAGTCCAGGCTGGTTGGGTTTGGTTTGTCAGAACCACCACAGTCCAGGCTGGTTGGGTTTGTATCAGTACCACCACAGTCCAGACTGGGTGGGTTGGGTTTGTATCAGAACCACCACAGTCCAGGTTGGTTGGGTTTGTATCAGTACCACCACAGTCCAAACTGGTTGGGTTTGGTTTTTCAGAACCACCACAGTCCAGGCTGGTTGGGTACAGTTTGTCAGAACCACCACAGTCCAGACCACCTGCTACCAGTGACTCTAATGTACTAAGCAGGAGGGGAGATGATTAAGAAGAGCTAAAACAGAGAGAGGTGCAGGGACTGACAGCCAGCTGTCTGTCTGGCCATACTACAGTTACAACAGAGAGAGGTGCAGGGACTGACAGCCAGCTGTCTGTCTGGCCATACTACAGTTACAACAGAGAGAGTTGCAGGGACTGACAGACAGCTGTCTGTCTGGCCATACTACAGTTACAACAGAGAGAGGTGCAGGGACTGACAGCCAGCTGTCTGTCTGGCCATACTACAGTTACAACAGAGAGAGTTGCAGGGACTGACAGCCAGCTGTCTGTCTGGCCATACTACAGTTACAACAGAGAGAGGTGCAGGGACTGACAGCCAGCTGTCTGTCTGGCCATACTACAGTTACAACAGAGAGAGGTGCAGGGACTGACAGCCAGCTGTCTGTCTGGCCATACTACAGTTACAACAGAGAGAGGTGCAGGGACTGACAGCCAGCTGTCTGTCTGGCCATACTACAGTTACAACAGAGAGAGGTGCAGGGACTGACAGACAGCTGTCTGTCTGGCCATACTACAGCTACAACAGAGAGAGGTGCAGGGACTGACAGCCAGCTGTCTGTCTGGCCATACTACAGTTACAACAGAGAGAGGTGCAGGGACTGACAGACAGCTGTCTGTCTGGCCATACTACAGCTACAACAGAGAGAGGTGCAGGGACTGACAGACAGCTGTCTGTCTGGCCATACTACAGTTACAACAGAGAGAGGTGCAGGGACTGACAGCCAGCTGTCTGTCTGGCCATACTACAGTTACAACAGAGAGAGGTGCAGGGACTGACAGCCAGCTGTCTGTCTGGCCATACTACAGTTACAACAGAGAGAGGTGCAGGGACTGACAGCCAGCTGTCTGTCTGGCCATACTACAGTTACAACAGAGAGAGGTGCAGGGACTGACAGCCAGCTGTCTGTCTGGCCATACTACAGTTAAAACAGAGAGAGGTGCAGGGACTGACAGCCAGCTGTCTGTCTGGCCATACTACAGCTACAACAGAGAGAGGTGCAGGGACTGACAGCCAGCTGTCTGTCTGGCCATACTACAGTTACAACAGAGAGAGGTGCAGGGACTGACAGCCAGCTGTCTGTCTGGCCATACTACAGCTACAACAGAGAGAGGTGCAGGGACTGACAGCCAGCTGTCTGTCTGGCCATACTACAGTTACAACAGAGAGAGGTGCAGGGACTGACAGCCAGCTGTCTGTCTGGCCATACTACAGTTACAACAGAGAGAGGTGCAGGGACTGACAGCCAGCTGTCTGTCTGGCCATACTACAGTTACAACAGAGAGAGGTGCAGGGACTGACTACTAGAAGAGAATGATTAATATCTGGGTCTGAACAGTTTTTCAGAATGACACAGTTTCTATTTCTGCAAAACAGAAAAATAGATGATAAAAAAACGAAAAACTAAAACTGAGACAGAAACCAAACAAATCATTGAAACTACTGAGCAGAAATCAACACTGCAGTGTTTAATTATTTACAGGTTCTGCATATTCAGCATAATAATTCAGAGTAATACAGGGAGAATTGTAATGACAAAATGTGCTTGAAGTGAATTATGTATAGTAAAATAGTTTTTGTATAACAAATGAACAAACACATTAAGACTCTTTTTACATTTTGATTTGCTATCTGATTCAATTAGTGAAAGAATGTCATCTTCAGAAGAAGTTCTGTTTCTACTGAGTACACTCTTAGAAAAAGGCTTACAAATGGGTTCAGCTGTCCTCATAGGATAACTCTTTTGGTTCCAGGTTGAACAAGTTTGGATTTCATGTAGAACCCTCTGTAGAAATGGATCTACATGGAACTGAAAAGGGCTCTACATGGAACTGGAAAGGGCTCTAAATGGAACTGGAAAGGGTTCTGAATGGAACTGGAAAGGGTTCTAAATGGAACTGGGAAGGGCTCTAAATGGAACTGGAAAGGGATCTAAATGGAACTGAAAAGGGCTCTAAATGGAACTGAAAAGGGCTCTACATGGAACTGAAAAGGGCTCTAAATGGAACTGGAAAGGGATCTACATGGAACTGAAAAGGGCTCTACATAGAACTGGAAAGGGCTCTAAATGGAACTGAAAAGGGCTCTAAATGGAACTGAAAAGGGCTCTACATGGAACTGAAAAGGGCTCTAAATGGAACTGGAAAGGGCTCTAAATGGAACTGAAAAGGGCTCTAAATGGAACTGAAAAGGGCTCTAAATGGAACTGGAAAGGGTTCTGAATGGAACTGGAAAGGGTTCTGAATGGAACTGGGAAGGGTTCTATGTGGAACTGGAAAGGGTTCTATGTGGAACTGGAAAGGGTTCTATGTGGAACTGGAAAGGGCTCTATGTGGAACTGGAAAGGGCTCTATGTGGAACTGGAAAGGGCTCTACATGGAACTGGAAAGGGTTCTATATGGAACTGGAAAGGGTTCTGAATGGAACTGGAAAGGGTTCTGAATGGAACTGGAAAGGGTTCTGAATGGAACTGGAAAGGACTCTAAATGGAACTGGAAAGGACTCTAAATGGAACTGGGAAGGACTCTAAATGGAACTGGGAAGAACTCTAAATGGAACTGGGAAGGACTCTAAATGGAACTGGGAAGGACTCTAAATGGAACTGGGAAGGACTCTAAATGGAACTGGGAAGGACTCTAAATGGAACTGGGAAGAACTCTAAATGGAACTGGGAAGGACTCTAAATGGAACTGGGAAGGACTCTAAATGGAACTGGGAAGGACTCTAAATGGAACTGGGAAGGACTCTAAATGGAACTGGGAAGGACTCTAAATGGAACTGGGAAGGACTCTAAATGGAACTGGGAAGGACTCTAAATGGAACTGGGAAGGGCTCTAAATGGAACTGGGAAGGGCTCTAAATGGAACTGGGAAGGGCTCTAAATGGAACTGGGAAGAACTCTAAATGGAACTGGGAAGGACTCTAAATGGAACTGGGAAGGACTCTAAATGGAACTGGGAAGGACTCTAAATGGAACTGGGAAGGACTCTAAATGGAACTGGGAAGGGCTCTAAATGGAACTGGGAAGGGCTCTAAATGGAACTGGGAAGGGCTCTAAATGGAACTGGAAACGGCTCTAAATGGAACTGGGAAGGGTTCTGAATGGAACTGGGAATGGTTCTAAATGGAACTGGGAAGCGCTCTAAATGGAACTGGGAAGGACTCTAAATGGAACTGGGAAGGACTCTAAATGGAACTGGAAAAGGTTATACATGGAACTGGAAAGGGTTCTGAATGGAACTGGAAATGGTTCTACATGGAACTAGAAAGGGTTCTGAATGGAACTGGGAAGGGCTCTAAATGGAACTGGAAAGGGTTCTGAATGGAACTGGAAAGGGCTCTATGTGGAACTGGAAAGGATTCTACCTGGAACTGGGAAGGGCTCTACATGGAACTGGGAAGGGCTCTATGTGGAACTGGAAAGGGTTCTACCTGGATCTGGGAAGGGCTCTACATGGAACTGGAAATGGTTCTACATGGAACTAGAAAGGGTTCTGAATGGAACTGGGAAGGGCTCTAAATGGAACTGGGAAGGGCTCTAAATGGAACTGGGAAGGGCTCTAAATGGAACTGGGAAGGGCTCTAAATGGAACTGGAAAGGGCTCTAAATGGAACTGGAAAGGGCTCTAAATGGAACTGGGAAGGGTTCTAAATGGAACTGGGAAGCGCTCTAAATGGAACTGGGAAGGACTCTAAATGGAACTGGGAAGGACTCTAAATGGAACTGGAAAAGGTTATACATGGAACTGGAAAGGGTTCTGAATGGAACTGGAAATGGTTCTACATGGAACTAGAAAGGGTTCTGAATGGAACTGGGAAGGGCTCTAAATGGAACTGGAAAGGGTTCTGAATGGAACTGGAAAGGGCTCTATGTGGAACTGGAAAGGATTCTACCTGGAACTGGGAAGGGCTCTACATGGAACTGGGAAGGGCTCTATGTGGAACTGGAAAGGGTTCTACCTGGATCTGGGAAGGGCTCTACATGGAACTGGAAATGGTTCTACATGGAACTAGAAAGGGTTCTGAATGGAACTGGGAAGGGCTCTAAATGGAACTGGGAAGGGCTCTAAATGGAACTGGGAAGGGCTCTAAATGGAACTGGGAAGGGCTCTAAATGGAACTGGAAAGGGCTCTAAATGGAACTGGAAAGGGCTCTAAATGGAACTGGGAAGGGTTCTGAATGGAACTGGGAAGGGCTCTAAATGGAACTGGGAAGGACTCTAAATGGAACTGGAAAGGGTTCTGAATGGAACTGGGAAGGGCTCTAAACGGAACTTGGAAGGGCTCTAAATGGAACTGGAAAGGGTTCTATGTGGAACTGGAAAGGGTTCTGAATGGAACTGGGAAGGACTCTAAATGGAACTGGGAAGGACTCTAAATGGAACTGGGAAGGACTCTAAATGGAACTGGGAAGGACTCTAAATGGAACTGGGAAGGACTCTAAATGGAACTGGGAAGGACTCTAAATGGAACTGGAAAGGGCTCTAAATGGAACTGGGAAGGGCTCTAAATGGAACTGGGAAGGGCTCTAAATGTAACTGGGAAGGGCTCTAAATGTAACTGGGAAGGGCTCTAAATGGAACTGGGAAGGGCTCTATGTGGAACTGGAAAGGGTTCTGAATGGATCTGGGAAGGGCTCTATGTGGAACTGGGAAGGGCTCTACCTGGATCTGGGAAGGGCTCTATGTGGAACTGGAAAGGGCTCCTGCCTTCTATCTCCCTGGCTCCTGCCTTCTATAACCCTGGCTCCTGCTTTCTATCTCCCTGCCTCTATCTCCCAACCGCCTGCCTTCTATCTCCCTGCCTCTTGCCTCCATCTCCATGCCTCTTGCCTCCATCTCCCTGCCTCTTGCCTCCATCTCCCTGCCTCTTGCCTCCATCTCCCTGCCTCTATCTCCCTGCCGCCTGCCTTCTATCTCCCTGCTTCATGCCTTGTATCTCCCTGCCTCTTCCTCTATCTCCCTGCCTCTTGCCTCCATCTCCCTGCCTCCTGCCTTCGCACTCCCTGCCTCCTGCCTTCGCACTCCCTGCCTCCTGGCTTCTATCACTTTGTGTGAATCCTGATTGTGTCAGCAGTGAGTCAGCCTGTCTATCCTATCTCAGTTCTCCTTGCCTCCTGCCTCCAGCCTGAAGATCAGTAAAGGAATGCTGAGCTAGGGGCCATGTCCTTGGTGGCCTTGAGGTACGAGGCAGCTCCACAGGAAATCACTTTTGATGCTCCTCTGCAGTTAAGCAGATCGCCCACTCAAAACACTAATTGGGGATAAAACCAAGGCAATGCTGATAAGGATAATAAAACTCCCACTGAGAACAAGAGCGACGCACCGCTAAGATCAATGGCTGATATTAGCAGGTAGCCTCTAATAGTTTTTAAATACCCATCAAAATGGACTTGTAAGACAAAGCCTCTTAGCAGAGTGTAAATGGGCAGCTGTTCTGTTACGTCAGCCAGCCAGTCAGCCAGCCAGTCAGTCATCCAGCCAGTCAGTCAGCCAGCCAGCCAGCCAGCCAGCCAGCCCATCAGCCAGTCAGCCAGTCAGCCAGCCAGTCAGCCAGCCAGCCCGTAAGCCAGTCAGCCAGTCAGCCAGCCAGTCAGCCAGCCAGCCAGCCCGTAAGCCAGTCAGCCAGTCAGCCAGTCAGCAAGCCAGTCAGCCAGTCAGCCAGTCAGCCAGCCAGTCAGTCAGCCAGTCAGCCAGTCAGCCAGTCAGTCAGCCAGTCAGCCAGTCAGCCAGTCAGCCAGCCAGTCAGTCAGCCAGTCAGCCAGTCAGCCAGTCAGTCAGTCAGCCAGTCAGCCAGTCAGCCAGCCAGTCAGTCAGCCAGTCAGCCAGTTAGGCAGCCAGTCAGCCAGTCAGCCAGCCAGTCAGCCAGCTAGTCAGCCAGCCAGTCAGTCAGCCAGCCAGTCAGTCAGCCAGTCAGTCAGCCAGTCAGCCAGCCAGCCAGTCAGCCAGTCAGTCAGCCAGTCAGTCAGCCAGTCAGCCAGCTAGTCAGCCAGCTAGTCAGCCAGCCAGCCAGCCAGTCAGTCAGTCAGCCAGCCAGTCAGCCAGTCAGCCAGTCAGTCAGTCAGCCAGTCAGTCAGCCAGTCAGTCAGCCAGTCAGCCAGCTAGTCAGCCAGCTAGGTGTCACATCATTAACATCATGTGAGAGGAGGAGAGTCAGCCAGCCAGCCAGCCAGTCAGTCAGTCAGTCAGTCAGTCAGGTGTCACATCATTAACATCATGTGAGAGGAGGAGATAACCTACAGTGAAACGACATGAGTAAATGTGTACCAATACAGCAGTTATTACTGTTCCCCCTCAGGCAAATTCCTTTCCCTTAAGCCCAAGCAGGGAACATTGTGTTTTATTACCTCCATTGATAAGTCTCTTAAGTACCTGGGGAATTAAAATATTCAGGCTCGTCATATCAGTGTCTGTTCTAAGTTTCATGCAGGGCACATCATTATAGCAGCCTTTTAAATTGAGTCTAGAAGAAAGATGGGTTCAAGTGCAAATTAATTTCAGATTACCACAACAAAGACAATGAATTGTCAACGAGCTAGCCAGCAAAATGCTTTCCAGAGGGCCCAAGGTCCCTTAGTTCCCTACCTCCCTATCAACCATCTGCAGTGAAGAGAAAGACCTTTCTACTCAAACAACACTAATGATCTGAGAGAACAGAGTAGAACCTACCTGCTCCCCCGTCCACCCCCTACTCTCCTCCCATCATCTTGTCTCTCAGAAGTCCCTCATTAACAGTCCTGCTGTTTCCACAGAGTCTAACAAAGTCTAGTAGATTCATTATCACCCCCTGTAATCAGGCTGGACTTAAGAACAGGTCACTCTGGCCTGGCAGCCTGGCAGCAGGTGAAGAAGGTCATCAAGTAAACTGAAGAGGAGCCTTTATCGTTTATTTCTCTGTTTAAACTCTCGACCTGACAGTCACAACCTGACAGTCACAACCTGACAGTCACAACCTGACAGTCACAACCTGACAGTCACAACCTGACAGTCACAACCTGACAGTCACAACCTGACAGTCACAACCTGACAGTCACAACCTGACACTCACAACCTGACACTCACAACCTGACAGTCACAACCTGACAGTCACAACCTGACAGTCACAACCTGACAGTCACAACCTGACAGTCACAACCTGACAGTCACAACCTGACAGTCACAACCTGACAGTCACAACCTGACACTCACAACCTGACAGTCACAACCTGACACTCACAACCTGACAGTCACAACCTGACAGTCACAACCTGACAGTCACAACCTGACAGTCACAACCTGACAGTCACAACCTGACACTCACAACCTGACAGTCACAACCTGACAGTCACAACCTGACAGTCACAACCTGACACTCACAACCTGACAGTCACAACCTGACAGTCACAACCTGACAGTCACAACCTGACAGTCACAACCTGACAGTCACAACCTGACAGTCACAACCTGACAGTCACAACCTGACACTCACAACCTGACAGTCACAACCTGATAGTCACAACCTGACAGTCACAACCTGACAGTCACAACCTGACAGTCACAACCTGACAGTCACAACCTGACAGTCACAACCTGACACTCACAACCTGACACTCACAACCTGACAGTCACAACCTGACAGTCACAACCTGACAGTCACAACCTGACAGTCACAACCTGACACTCACAACCTGACAGTCACAACCTGACAGTCACAACCTGACACTCACAACCTGACAGTCACAACCTGACAGTCACAACCTGACAGTCACAACCTGACACTCACAACCTGACACTCACAACCTGACAGTCACAACCTGACAGTCACAACCTGACAGTCACAACCTGACACTCACAACCTGACACTCACAACCTGACAGTCACAACCTGACAGTCACAACCTGACAGTCACAACCTGACAGTCACAACCTGACACTCACAACCTGACAGTCACAACCTGACAGTCACAACCTGACACTCACAACCTGACAGTCACAACCTGACAGTCACAACCTGACAGTCACAACCTGACAGTCACAACCTGATAGTCACAACCTGACAGTCACAACCTGACAGTCACAACCTGACAGTCACAACCTGACAGTCACAACCTGACAGTCACAACCTGACAGTCACAACCTGACACTCACAACCTGACACTCACAACCTGACAGTCACAACCTGACAGTCACAACCTGACAGTCACAACCTGACACTCACAACCTGACAGTCACAACCTGACAGTCACAACCTGACAGTCACAACCTGACAGTCACAACCTGACACTCACAACCTGACAGTCACAAATTAGTTGAAAAGGAGAGGCTCTGTTTATACTCTCCAACTGACAGTCACAACTGGGTTTAGAAGGAGAGGCTCTGTTTAAACTCTCCAACTGACAGTCACAACTGGGTTTAGAAGGAGAGGCTCTGTTTATACTCTCCAACTGACAGTCACAACTGGGTTTAGAAGGAGAGGCTCTGTTTAAACTCTCCAAATCAAATCAAATCAAATTTATTTGTCACATACACATGGTTAGCAGATGTTAATGCGAGTGTAGCGAAATGCTTGTGCTTCTAGTTCCGACAATGCAGTAATAACGAACAAGTAATCTAACTAACAATTCAAAAAAAAAACTACTGTCTTATACACAGTGTAAGGGGATAAAGAATATGTACAGAAGACCTGACAGTCACAACTGGGTTTAAAAGGAGAGGCTCTGTTTAAACTCTCCAACTGACAGTCACAACTGGGTTTAGAAGGAGAGGCTCTGTTTAAACTCTCCAACTGACAGTCACAACTGGGTTTAAAAGGAGAGGCTCTGTTTAAACTCTCCAACTGACAGTCACAACTGGGTTTAAAAGGAGAGGCTCTGTTTAAACTCTCCAACTGACAGTCACAACTGGGTTTAAAAGGAGAGGCTCTGTTTAAACTCTCCAACTGACAGTCACAACTGGGTTTAAAAGGAGAGGCTCTGTTTAAACTCTCCAACTGACAGTCACAACTGGGTTTAGAAGGAGAGGCTCTGTTTAAACTCTCCAACTGACAGTCACAACTGGGTTTAGAAGGAGAGGCTCTGTTTAAACTCTCCAACTGACAGTCACAACTGGGTTTAGAAGGAGAGGCTCTGTTTAAACTATCCAACTGACAGTCACAACTGGGTTTAAAAGAAGAGGCTATGTTTAAACTCTGGGATGAAATGGGATGAAAGGGAGAGGCAAGAGGTAGTTAAAAAGAGGGAAAAAAGAGGTTGGTATAGTAGGGTCAGGTGGGTATAGTAGTATCAGGTGGGTATAGTAGGGTCAGGAAGAGATGGGTATAGTAGGGACAGGAAGAGGTTGGTATAGTAGGGTCAGGAAGAGGTTGGTATAGTAGGGTCAGGTGGGAATAGTAGGGTCAGGTGGGTATAGTAGGGTCAGGTTGGTATAGAAAGGTTAGGTTGGTATTGTACTATCAGGTTGGTATTATAGTGTCAGGGTGGTATAGTAGGGTCAGGTTTGTATTGTAGGGTCAGGTTGGTATAATAGGGTCAAGTTGGTATTATTGGGTCAGGTTGGTATAGTAGGGTCAGGTTGGTATAGTAGGGTCAGGTTTGTATTGTAGGGTCAGGTTTGTATTGTAGGGTCAGGTTGGTATAGTAGGGTCAGGTTGGTATAGTAGGTCAGGTTGGTATGGTAGGGTCAGGTTGGTATAGCAGGTCAGGTTGGTATAGTAGGGTCAGGTTGGTATAGTAGGTCAGGTTGGTATAGTAGGGTCAGGTTGGTATAGTAGGGTCAGGTTGGTATAGTAGGTCAGGTTGGTATAGTAGGGTCAGGTTGGTATAGTAGGGTCAGGATGGTATAATAGGGTCAGGTTGGTATAGTAGGGTCAGGTTGGTATTGTAGGGTCAGGTTGTTTTTTTTGGGTCAGGTTGGTATAGTAGGGTCAGGTTGGTATTGTATTATCAGGTTGGTATTATTGGGTAGGGTTGGTATTATTGGGTCAGGTTGGTATCGTAGGGTCAGGTTGGTATTGTATTATCAGGTTGGTGTAGTAGGGTCAGCGTTTCCTGGCTTTTAAGTGACAACCTGAACACTGGAGGTTTCTATCAGGTCTACACATCATCACAAGACCTTTTCATCGTAACATTTTGACATGTTGTCTGGATTCATTCTAACCCCGAAATGTATCTCCCTCCCCTTGATCCTCAACTCAACCTCTGGCAGTGAGCTTTCTTCTGCCACCCCAAGCCCTTAACGCCTCTCTCTCTCTCTCTCTCTCTCTCTCTCTCTCTCTCTCTCTCTCTCTCTCTCTCTCTCTCTCTCTCTCTCTCTCTCTCTCTCTCTCTCTCTCTCTCTCTCTCTCTCTCTCTCTCTCTCTCTCTCTCTCTCTCTCTCTCTCTCTCTCTCTCTCATCCATCAGCAGTCTCTCTAGTAGTCATGGCTCTCTTGGTCCTAGCTGAGCCTGTTGTGAGTGGAGTAGAATGAAGTGCTGAATACGCTCCAGTCAAGCCTCATTAGCTTCTCATTACCTTTGCAAACTGAAAGCAACAGAGATTTTTGTATTTAATCGCAGGAGCGGAGGGTCCCTGGAATCACAATGAGAGAGGAAGAGAGGTAGAAGGAGAGAGAGAAAAGGGGAGAGAGAGAGAGTGAATAACCTCTCTCATTTCAGCTGCTGCACAACCAAGCGTTCAGTTGGCCCCGCTCTGGGAATTAAAGGTTTATTTCCATCCCACTAACACAATAATCCCGTCATTAAAGTCAATTCTTAAAGTTAAATATGACATCCGTCAGCAGAGCTCCATTTCCAGCCCTTCAACAACAAGTGGCAGAGCTTTATCAACCTGTCATGTTGTATTACTGCGCTGCAAAACACCTCCTTTTGAAGTTTTCTCTCTGGCTTTCCGCGTCTCAGTTTCCTTTCATAATGCTTCTTCTCCTCCATGGAGTAGCTCATCTGTATGTCTGTACACCGAGGACGAGACAGAAAGGGAGAGTGTTGAGACCAGCGCTGGGGAAACCCTCTCAATGGTCTCGGTCTGACACACACACACACACACACACACACACACACACACACACACACCCAGACAGTAGTGATTCTCGGTGAACTGAGGCACTCTGAAAGCTTGTTGGGAACACAACACAGCTCAAACCTCTGGGGACTTGGTTCATTACTGGAACTCAGTGAAACAACAGAGTTAACAGCATGGAGAGGAGAGATTTTCCAGAAAATGGTGTTGCTTTACATTTACATAGGAGCTGAATGACGTGTAGATAAAGACAGACTGAATGACTTGTAGATACAGACACAGACTGAATGACTTGTAGATAAAGACAGACTGAATGACTTGTAGATACAGACTCACAGACTGAATGACTTGTAGATAAAGACACAGACTGAATGACTTGTAGATACAGACACAGACTGAATGACTTGTAGATAAAGACAGACTGAATGACTTGTAGATACAGACTCACAGACTGAATGACTTGTAGATAAAGACACAGACTGAATGACTTGTAGATACAGACACAGACTGAATGACTTGTAGATACAGACACAGACTGAATGACTTGTAGATACAGGCACAGACTGAATGACTTGTAGATAAAGACAGACTGAATGACTTGTAGATACAGACTCACAGACTGAATGACTTGTAGATAAAGACAGACTGAATGACTTGTAGATACAGACTCACAGACTGAATGACTTGTAGATAAAGACAGACTGAATGACTTGTAGATACAGACTCACAGACTGAATGACTTGTAGATAAAGACACAGACTGAATGACTTGTAGATACAGACTCACAGACTGAATGACTTGTAGATAAAGACACAGACTGAATGACTTGTAGATACAGACACAGACTGAATGACTTGTAGATACAGGCACAGACTGAATGACTTGTAGATACAGGCACAGACTGAATGACTTGTAGATACAGACACAGACTGAATGACTTGTAGATACAGACACAGACTGAATGCCTTGTAGATACAGACACAGACTGAATGAATTGTAGATATAGACACAGACTGAATGAATTGTAGATACAGACACAGACTGAATGACTTGTAGATACAGACATATACTGAATGACTTGTAGACACATATACTCACACATAATGAATGAATTAGCATATACAGACACACATACTGAATGACTTGTAGACACATATTCACACAGACTGAATAACTTGTAGATACAGACACTCACACAGACTTAATGATGTGTAGATACAGACACACAGTCTGAGTGACTTGTAGATACACACACAAATACGAAATTACGTGTAGATAAAGACACTCAAACAGACTGAATGACTTGTAGATACAGACACATACTGAATGACTTATAGATACAGGCACATACTGAATTACTTGTAGACGTAGACTCACAGACCGAATGACTTGTAGATAAAGACACTCAAACAGACTGGTTGAATTGTAGATACAGACTGACAGACTGAATTACTTGTAGACACAGACATTCACACAGACGTAATGACTTGTAGATACAGACTCACATATTGAATGAATTGTAGACACATATACTCACACATAATGAATTACTTGTAGACACAGACATTCACACAGACATAATGACTTGTAGATACAGACTCACATATTGAATGACTTGTAGATACAAACTCACATACTGAATGACTTGTAGATAAAGACACTCAAACGGACTGAATGACTTGTAGATACAAACTCACATACTGAATGACTTGTAGATAAAGACACTCAAACGGACTGAATGACTTGTAGATACAGACTCACATACTGAATGACTTGTAGATAAAGACACTCAAACGGACTGAATGACTTGTAGATACAGACTCACATACTGAATGACTTGTAGATAAAGACACTCAAACAGACTGAATGACTTGTAGACACAGACATTTACACATACATAATGACTTGTAGATACAGACACAGACTGAATGAATTGTAGACACATATACTCACACATAATGAATGACTAGCATATACAGACACACATACTGGATGACTTGTAGATACAGACACAGACTGAATAACTTGTAGATACAGACACTCACACAGACTTGATTGTACTTCCGGCGCCGACAGAGATGGCCGCCTCGCTTCGCGTTCCTAGGAAACTATGCAGTTTTTTGTTTTTTTACGTGTTATTTCTTACATTAGTACCCCAGGTCATCTTAGGTTTCATTACATACAGTCGAGTAGAACTACTGAATATAAGATCAGCGTCAACTCACCATCAGTACGACCAAGAATATGATTTTCGCGAAGCGGATCCTGTGTTCTGCCTTTCAACCAGGACAACGGAATGGATCCCAGCCAGCGACCCAAAAAAACGACTCCGTAAAAGAGGGAAACGAGGCGGTCTTCTGGTCAGACTCCGGAGACGGGCACATCGTGCACCACTCCCTAGCATTCTTCTCGCCAATGTCCAGTCTCTTGACAACAAGGTTGATGAAATCCGAGCAAGGGTAGCATTCCAGAGGGACATCAGAGACTGTAACGTTCTTTGCTTCACGGAAACATGGCTCACTGGTGAGACGCTATCGGAGGCGGTGCAGCCAGCGGGTTTCTCCACGCATCGCGCCGACAGAAACAAACATCTTTCTGGTAAGAAGAGGGGCGGGGGCGTATGCCTTATGGCTAACGAGACGTGGTGTGATCACAGAAACATACAGGAACTCAAATCCTTCTGTTCACCTGATTTAGAATTCCTCACAATCAAATGTCGACCGCATTATCTACCAAGAGAATTCTCTTCGATTATAATCACAGCCGTATATATTCCCCCCCAAGCAGACACATCGATGGCTCTGAACGAACTTTATTTGACTCTTTGCAAACAGGAATCCATACATCCTGAGGCTGCATTCATTGTAGCTGGGGATTTTAACAAGGCTAATCTGAAAACAAGACTCCCTAAATTGTATCAGCATATCGATTGCGCAACCAGGGGTGGAAAAACCTTGGATCATTGTTATTCTAACTTCCGCGACGCATATAAGGCCCTGCCCCGCCCTCCTTTCGGAAAAGCTGACCATGACTCCATTTTGCTGATCCCTGCCTACAGACAGAAACTAAAACAAGAAGCTCCCACGCTGAGGTCTGTCCAACGCTGGTCCGACCAAGCTGATTCCACACTCCAAGACTGCTTCCATCACGTGGACTGGGATATGTTTCGTATTGCGTCAGATAACAACATTGACGAATACGCTGATTCGGTGTGCGAGTTCATTAGAACGTGCGTTGAAGATGTCGTTCCCATAGCAACGATTAAAACATTCCCTAACCCGAAACGGCTCAGACACAAGAGGTATGTGGCAGGGTCTACAGTCAATCACGGACTACAAGAAGAAAACCAGCCCAGTCACGGACCAGAATGTCTTGCTCCCAGGCAGACTAAATAACTTTTTTGCCCGCTTTGAGGACAATACAGTGCCACTGACACGGCCTGCAACGAAAACATGCGGACTCTCCTTCACTGCAGCCGAGGTGAGTAAAACATTTAAACGTGTTAACCCTCGCAAGGCTGCAGGCCCAGACGGCATCCCCAGCTGCGCCTTCAGAGCATGCGCAGACCAGCTGGCCGGTGTGTTTACGGACATATTCAATCAATCCCTGTACCAGTCTGCTGTTCCCACATGCTTCAAGAGGGCCACCATTGTTCCTTTTTCCCAAGAAAGCTAAGGTAACTGAGCTAAACGACTACCGCCCCGTAGCACTCATTTCCGTCATCATGAAGTGCTTTGAGAGACTAGTCAAGGACCATATCACCTCCACCCTACCTGACACCCTAGACCCACTCCAATTTGCTTACCGCCCAAATAGGTCCACAGACGATGCAATCTCAACCACACTGCACACTGCCCTAACCCATCTGGACAAGAGGAATACCTATGTGAGAATGCTGTTCATCGACTACAGCTCGGCATTCAACACCATAGTACCCTCCAAGCTCGTCATCAAGCTCGAGACCCTGGGTCTCGACCCTGCCCTGTGCAACTGGGTACTGGACTTCCTGATGGGCCGCCCCCAGGTGGTGAGGGTAGGCAACAACATCTCCACCCCGCTGATCCTCAACACTGGGGCCCCACAAGGGTGCGTTCTGAACCCTCTCCTGTACTCCCTGTTCACCCACGACTGCGTGGCCACGCACGCCTCCAACTCAATCATCAAGTTTGCGGACGACACAACAGTGGTAGGCTTGATTACCAACAACGACGAGACGGCCTACAGGGAGGAGGTGAGGGCCCTCGGAGTGTGGTGTCAGGAAAATAACCTCACACTCAACGTCAACAAAACTAAGGAGATGATTGTGGACTTCAGGAAACAGCAGAGGGAACACCCCCCTATCCACATCGATGGAACAGTAGTGGAGAGGGTAGTAAGTTTTAAGTTCCTCGGCATACACATCACAGACAAACTGAACTGGTCCACTCACACAGACAGCATCGTGAAGAAGGCGCAGCAGCGCCTCTTCAACCTCAGGAGGCTGAAGAAATTCGGCTTGTCACCAAAAGCACTCACAAACTTCTACAGATGCACAATCGAGAGCATCCTGTCGGGCTGTATCACCGCCTGGTACGGCAACTGCTCCGCCCACAACCGTAATGCTCTCCAGAGGGTAATGAGGTCTGCACAACGCATCACCGGGGGCAAACTACCTTCCCTCCAGGACACCTACACTACCCGATGTTACAGGAAGGCCATAAAGATCATCAAGGACAACAACCACCCGAGCCACTGCCTGTTCAGCCCGCTATCATCCAGAAGGCGAGGTCAGTACAGGTGCATCAAAGCTGGGACCGAGAGACTGAAAAACAGCTTCTATCTCAAGGCCATCAGATTGTTAAACAGCCACCACTAACATTGAGTGGCTGCTGCCAACACACTGACTCAACTCCAGCCACTTTAATAATGGGAATTGATGGGAAATTATGTAAAATATATCACTAGCCACTTTAAACAATGCTACCTAATATAATGTTTACATACCCTACATTATTCATCTCATATGTATACGTATATACTGTACTCTATATCATCTACTGCATCCTTATGTAATACATGTATCACTAGCCACTTTAACTATGCCACTTTGTTTACATACTCATCTGATATGTATATACTGTACTCGATACCATCTACTGTATCTTTCCTATGCTGCTCTGTACCATCACTCATTCATATATCCTTATGTACATATTCTTTATCCCCTTACACTGTGTATAAGACAGTAGTTTTGGAATTGTTAGTTAGATTACTTGTTGGTTATTACTGCATTGTCGGAACTAGAAGCACAAGCATTTCGCTACACTCGCATTAACATCTGCTAACCATGTGTATGTGACAAATACATTTTGATTTGATTTGATTTGACTTCTGGATGCAAATCAAATCCAATCAAATGTATTTATATAGCCCTTCTTACATCAGCTGATATCTCAAAGTGCTGTACAGAAACTCAGCCTAAAACCCCAAACAGCAAGCAATGCAGGTGTGGAAGCACGGTGGCTAGGAAAAACTCCCTAGAAAGGCCAATACCTAGGAAGAAACCTAGAGAGGAACCAGGCTATGAGGGGTGGGCCAGTCCTCTTCTGGCTGTGCCAGGTGGAGATTATAACAGAACATGGCCAAGATGTTCAAATGTTCATAAATGACCAATATGGTCAAATAATAAAAATCACAGTAGCTGTTGAGGGTGCAGCAAGTCAGCACCTCAGGAGTAAATGTCAGTTGGCTTTTCATAGCCGATCATTAAGAGTATCTCTACCGCTCCTACTGTCTTTAGAAAGTTGAAAACAACAGGTCTGGGACGTGTAGCACGTCCAGTGAACAGGTCAGGGTTCCATAGCTGCAGGCAGAACAATTCAAACTGGAGCAGCAGCACGACCAGGTGGACTGGAGACAGCAAGGAGTCATCACGCCAGATAGTCCTGAGGCATGGTCCTAGGGCTCAGGTTCTCCGAGAGAGAGAAAGAAGGAGAGAAAGAAAGAGAGAATTGGAGAGATCATACTTAAATTCACACAGGACACCGGATAAGACAGGAGAAGTACTCCAGATATAACAAACTGACCCTAGCCCCCCAACACATAAACTACTGCAGCATAAATACTGGAGGCTGAGACAGGAGGGGTCAGGAGACACTATGGACCCATCCGATGATACCCCCGGACAGGGCCAAACAGGAAGGATATAACCCAACCCACTTTGCCAAAGCACAGCCCCCACACCACTAGAGGGATATCTTCAACCACCAACTTACCATCCTGAGACAAGGCCGAGTATAGCCCACAAAGATCTCCGCCACGGCACAACCCAAGGGGGGTCGTCAACCCAGACAGGAAGATCACGTCAGTGACTCAACCCACTCAAGTGACGCACCCCTCCTAGGGACGGCATGGAAGAGCACCAGTAAGCCAGTGACTCAGCCCCTGTAATAGGGTTAGAGGCAGAGAATCCCAGTGGAGAGAGGGGAACCGGCCAGGCAGAGACAGCAAGGGCGGTTCGTTGCTCCAGAGCCTTTCCGTTCACCTTCCCACTCCTGGGCCAGACTACACTCAATCATATGACCCACTGAAGAGATGAGTCTACAGTAAAGACTTAAAGGTTGAGACCGAGTCTGCGTCTCTCACATGGGTAGGCAGACCGTTCCATAAAAAACACCATTCACAACACTACGTTTATAAAACAATGTTCACACCATTCACAATACTACGTTTATAAAACAATGTTCACACCATTCATCTTCCTTCTGACCAAGCAGTCTCAGTCTCTGTGAACAGTCTTCCTTCTGACCAAGCAGTCTCAGTCTCTGTGAACAGTCTTCCTTCTGACCCAGCAGTCTCAGTCTCTGTCAACAGACTTCCTTCTGACCCAGCAGTCTCAGTCTTCCTTCTAACCCAGTCTGTCTGTCTGTCTGTCAACAGTCTTCCTTCTGACCCAGCAGTCTCAGTCTCTGTCAACAGTCTTCCTTCTGACCAGTCTGTCTGTGAACAGTCTTCCTTCTGACCCAGCAGTCTCAGCCTCTGTCAACAGTCTTCCTTCTGACCCAGCAGTCTGTCTGTGAAAAGTCTTCCTTCTCACCCAGCAGTCTCAGTCTCTGTGAACAATCTTCCTTCTGACCAAGTCTGTCTGTCAACAGTCTTCCTTCTGACCCAGCAGTCTCAGTCTCTGTCAACAGTCTTCCTTCTAACCCAGTCTGTCTGTCTGTCTGTCTGTCAACAGTATTCCTTCTGACCTAGCAGTCTCAGTCTCTGTCAACAGTCTTCCTTCTGACCCAGTCTGTCTGTGAACAGTCTTCCTTCTGACCCAGCAGTCTCAGTCTCTGTCAACAGTCTTCCTTCTGACCCAGCAGTCTGTCTGTCAACAGTCTTACCTCTGACCCAGCAGTCTGTCTGTCAACAGTCTTCCTTCTGACCCAGCAGGCTGTCTGTGAACAGTCTTCCTTCTCACCCAGCAGTCTCAGTCTCTATGAACATGGCATGCAGTTCCCTCCATGGTTCAATCTGTCATTTAATGTGAGCTGTAACCCCTATTGGGTCACTAGACATTCATTCACAGCCATATGTTGGCATCACCAGACGGGAACACACTGCCCTCCTCACATTCACAGCCCCTCAAAGGGCTCAGGAATCTAACACTTTGTTTTAACACCCTTTAACCCAAACACTACCAGCTGCTTCAATAAGTGAAGGATTAAGAGCTGAGGATGTAAATGAACACACAGCTTTCCATCTTCTCTCTGCTCAATGCAACATTACCAAAGTCTTACCAAGATCAACCGGGACATTTCAACTAGACAGGAAGTTGAAGGTCATTTCTGTTTCTAGTTACTCCATTTTGACTTGTAGTGTCTAACAAGAGATTGAGATAAATCCCATGTTTTAGGAGAAATACACTGAGTGATTCAGCAATGTTTAGGGGAAAAAAGATATCAGACATAATGTTGTGACATATTGTTCAACGTACAATAAACACCACATTTCAGTCTAATGTGGTCTGTTGTGGTCTCACTCCCTAATAACACTGTGGTCTGTTGTGGTCTCACTCCGTAATAACACTGGTCTGTTGTGGTCTCACTCCCTAATAACACTGTGGTCTGTTGTGGTCTCACTCCGTAATAACACTGGTCTGTTGTGGTCTCACTCCCTAATAACACTGTGGTCTGTTGTGGTCTCACTCCCTAATAACACTGTGGTCTGTTGTGGTCTCACTCCGTAATAACACTGGTCTGTTGTGGTCTCACTCCCTAATAACACTGTGGTCTGTTGTGGTCTCACTCCGTAATAACACTGGTCTGTTGTGGTCTCACTCCCTAATAACACTGTGGTCTGTTGTGGTCTCACTCCGTAATAACACTGGTCTGTTGTGGTCTCACACCATAATAACACTGGTCTGTTGTGGTCTCACACCATAATAACACTGGTCTGTTGTGGTCTCACACCATAATAACACTGGTCTGTTGTGGTCTCACACCATAATAACCCTGTTCTGTTGTGGTCTCACTCCATAATAACACTGGTCTGTTGTGGTCTCACTCCGTAATAACACTGGTCTGTTGTGGTCTCACTCCATAATAACACTGTGGTCTGTTGTGGTCTCACACCGTAAGAACAACTTTGATAAAAGCCAGTTAGCTGATAAATGCTTCCTCTACAGCTCATATCAGCGGCCAGGGGAGGGAAGTTGTTTTTCTCTTGGTTCATCTGTGAACTTTTTACTCCCGTTGATAAACAGACTGTGTTTTCTCCATATTTCTATCAGCCAGGAAGATGCTGCTATCAGGAAAAATGAAGAGGAGAGCTGAGTAATGAAGTGAGCTGTGATAGGAAACTACCTGATAACACTGTCATATAATACATTATATTAGGACTTAACATTCTGCAGGTGGAACACAGAGGGAAGAGAGAGGAGACTTTTCCTTTGGTTCAGATGATCTCTCCTCCACTGTGGTTCTACATGCTGCTTAGGAAGGTAGTATACAGACTAGGTAGGCTAGACAGTTAGTATGCAGGTTAGGTAGATAGTATTCAGACTAGGTAGGTTAGGTAGATAGTATTCAGACTAGGCAGGTTAGGTAGATATTATTCAGACTAGGTAGGCTAGATAGTTAGTATTCAGACTAGGTAGATAAGGTAGTTATTATTCAGGCTAGGTAGTTAGTATTCAGACTAGGTAGGTTAGGTAGTTATTATTCGGGCTAGGTAGTTAGTATTCAGACTAGGTAGGTTAGGTAGTTAGTATTCAGACTAGGTAGGCTAGACAGTTAGTATGCAGGTTAGGTAGATAGTATTCAGACTAGGCAGGTTAGGTAGATAGTATTCAGGCTAGGTAGTTAGTATTCAGACTAGGTAGGTTAGGTAGTTAGTATTCAGACTAGGTAGATAAGGTAGTTATTATTCGGGCTAGGTAGGTTAGGTAGTTAGTATTCAGGCTAGGTAGTTAGTATTCAGACTAGGTAGGTTAGGTAGTTATTATTCGGGCTAGGTAGGTTAGGTAGTTAGTATTCTGGCAAGGTAGGTTAGGTAGTTAGTACTCAGACTAGGTAGATAAGGTAGTTATTATTCGGGCTAGGTAGGTTAGGTAGTTAGTATTCAGGCTAGGTAGTTAGTATTCAGACTAGGTAGGTTAGGTAGTTAGTATTCGGGTTAGGTAGATAGTATTCAGACTAGGCAGGTTAGGTAGATATTATTCAGACTAGGTAGGCTAGACAGTTAGTATTCAGGTTAGGTAGATAGTATTCAGACTAGGTAGGTTAGGTAGGTAGTATTCAGACTAGGTAGGCTAGACAGTTAGTATTCAGGTTAGGTAGATAGTATTCAGACTAGGCAGGTTAGGTAGATATTATTCAGACTAGGTAGGCTAGACAGTTAGTATTCAGGTTAGGTAGATAGTATTCAGACTAGGTAGGTTAGGTAGGTAGTATTCAGACTAGGTAGGCTAGACAGTTAGTATTCAGGTTAGGTAGATAGTATTCAGACTAGGTAGGCTAGACAGTTAGTATTCAGGTTAGGTAGATAGTATTCAGACTAGGTAGGCTAGACAGTTAGTATTCAGGTTAGGTAGATAGTATTCAGACTAGGTAGGTTAGGTAGATAGTATTCAGACTAGGCAGGTTAGGTAGATAGTATTCAGACTAGGTAGGCTAGACAGTTAGTATTCAGGTTAGGTAGATAGTATTCAGACTAGGTAGGCTAGACAGTTAGTATTCAGGTTAGGTAGATAGTATTCAGACTAGGTAGGTTAGGTAGATAGTATTCAGACTAGGCAGGTTAGGTAGATAGTATTCAGACTAGGTAGGCTAGACAGTTAGTATTCAGGTTAGGTAGATAGTATTCAGACTAGGTTAGGTAGTTAGTATTCGGGTTAGGTAGATAGTATTCAGACTAGGTAGGCTAGACAGTTAGTATTCAGGTTAGGTAGATAGTATTCAGACTAGGTAGGTTAGGTAGGTAGTATTCAGACTAGGTAGGCTAGACAGTTAGTATTCAGGTTAGGTAGATAGTATTCAGACTAGGTAGGTTAGGTAGTTAGTATTCAGACTAGGTAGGTTAGGTAGATAGTATTCAGACTAGGCAGGTTAGGTAGATATTATTCAGACTAGGTAGGCTAGACAGTTAGTATTCAGGTTAGGTAGATAGTATTCAGACTAGGTTAGGTAGTTAGTATTCAGACTAGGTAGGTTAGGTAGATAGTATTCAGACTAGGTAGGTTAGGTAGATAGTATTCAGACTAGGTAGGTTAGGTAGTTAGTATTCAGGTTAGGTAGGTTAGGTAGTTAGTATTCAGACTAGGTAGGTTAGGTAGATAGTATTCAGACTAGGTAGGTTAGGTAGTTAGTATTCAGGTTAGGTAGGTTAGGTAGTTAGTATTCAGACTAGGTAGGTTAGGTAGTTAGTATTCAGGTTAGATAGATATTATTCAGACTAGGTAGGCTAGGTAGTTAGTATTCGGGTTAGGTAGATAGTATTCAGACTAGGCAGGTTAGGTAGATATTATTCAGACTAGGTAGGCTAGACAGTTAGTATTCAGGTTAGGTAGATAGTATTCAGATTAGGTTAGGTAGATAGTATTCAGATTAGGTTAGGTAGTTAGTATTCAGGTTAGGTAGATAGTATTCAGATTAGGCTAGACAGTTAGTATTCAGGTTAGGTAGATAGTATTCAGACTAGGTTAGGTAGTTAGTATTCAGACTAGGCAGGTTAGGTAGTTAGTATACAGACTAGGTAGGTTCGGTAGTTAGTATTCAGGCTAGGTGGGTTAGATAGTTAGTATTCAGGTTAGGTAGTTAGAATTCAGACTAAGTAGGCTAGGTAGTTAGTATTCAGACTAGGTAGGTTAGGTATTTAGTATTCAGGCTAGGTAGTTAGTATTCAGACTAGGTAGGTTAGGTAGTTAGTATTCAGACTAAGTAGGTTAGGTAGTTAGTGTTCAGGCTAGGTAGGTTAGGTAGATGGTATTCAAGCTAGGTAAATAGTTTTTAGACTAGGTAGGTTATGTAGTTAGTATTTAGACTAGGTAGGTTGGGTAGTTAGTATTCTGGCAAGGTAGGTTAGGTAGTTAGTACTCAGACTAGGTAGATAAGGTAGTTATTATTCGGGCTAGGTAGGTTAGGTAGTTAGTATTCAGGCTAGGTAGTTAGTATTCAGACTAGGTAGGTTAGGTAGTTAGTATTCGGGTTAGGTAGTTAGTATTCAGACTAGGTAGGTTAGGTAGATATTATTCTGGCAAGGTAGGTTAGGTAGTTAGTACTCAGACTAGGTAGATAAGGTAGTTATTATTCGGGCTAGGTAGGTTAGGTAGTTAGTATTCAGGCTAGGTAGTTAGTATTCAGACTAGGTAGGTTAGGTAGTTAGTATTCGGGTTAGGTAGATAGTATTCAGACTAGGCAGGTTAGGTAGATATTATTCAGACTAGGTAGGCTAGACAGTTAGTATTCAGGTTAGGTAGATAGTATTCAGGTTAGGTAGTTAGTATACAGACTAGGTAGGTTAGGTAGTTAGTATTCAGACTAGGTAGGTTAGGTAGATAGTATTCAGACTAGGTAGGTTAGGTACATTGTATTCAGACTAGGTAGGTTAGGTAGTTAGTATTCAGGTTAGGTGGTTGGAATTCAGACAAGGTAGGTTAGGTAGTTAGTATTCAGACTAGGTAGGCTAGGTAGTTAGTTTCAGACTAGGTAGGCTAGATAGTTAGTATTCAGGTTAGGTAGTTAGTATTCAGACTAGGTAGGTTAGGTAGTTAGTATTCAGACTAGGTAGGTTAGGTAGTTAGTATACAGACTAGGTAGGTTCGGTAGTTAGTATTCAGGCTAGGTGGGTTAGATAGTTAGTATTCAGGTTAGGTAGTTAGAATTCAGACTAGGTAGGTTAGGTAGTTAGTATTCAGACTAAGTAGGTTAGGTAGTTAGTGTTCAGGCTAGGTAGGTTAGGTAGATGGTATTCAAGCTAGGTAAATAGTTTTTAGACTAGGTAGGTTATGTAGTTAGTATTTAGACTAGGTAGGTTGGGTAGTTAGTATTCTGGCAAGGTAGGTTAGGTAGTTAGTATTCAGGCTAGGTAGTTAGTATTCAGACTAGGTAGTTAGTATTCAGACTAGGTAGGTTAGGTAGTTTGTATTCAGGCTAGGTAGTTAGTATTCAGACTAGGTAGGTTAGGTAGATGGTATGCAAGCTAGGTAAATAGTTTTTAGACTAGGTAGGTTATGTAGTTAGTATTTAGACTAGGTAGGTTGGGTAGTTAGTATTCTGGCAAGGTAGGTTAGGTAGTTAGTATTCAGGCTAGGTAGTTAGTATTCAGACTAGGTAGTTAGTATTCAGACTAGGTAGGTTAGGTAGTTTGTATTCAGGCTAGGTAGTTAGTATTCAGGCTAGGTAGTTAGTATTCAGAGTAGGTAGTTAGTATTCAGACTAGGTAGGTTAGGTAGTTTTTATTCAGGCTAGGTAGGTTAGGTAGATGGTATTCAAGCTAGGTAAATAGTTTTTAGACTAGGTAGGTTATGTAGTTAGTATTTAGACTAGGTAGGTTGGGTAGTTAGTATTCTGGCAAGGTAGGTTAGGTAGTTAGTATTCAGGCTAGGTAGTTAGTATTCAGACTAGGTAGTTAGTATTCAGACTAGGTAGGTTAGGTAGTTTGTATTCAGGCTAGGTAGTTAGTATTCAGACTAGGTAGGTTAGGTAGTTAGTATTCAGGCTAGGTAGTTCGTATTCAGACTAGGTAGATTAGGTAGTTAGTATTCAGACTAGGTAGGTTAGGTAGTTAGTATTCAGGCTAGGTAGGCTAGGTAGATAGTATTCAGGTTAGGTAGTTAGTATTCAGACTAGGTGGTGTGGGGGCTGTGCTTTGGCAAAGTGGGTGGGGTTATATCCTTCCTGTTTGGCCCTGTCCGGGGGTGTCCTCGGATGGGGCCACAGTGTCTCCTGACCCCTCCTGTCTCAGCCTCCAGTATTTATGCTGCAGTAGTTTATGTGTCGGGGGGCTGGGGTCAGTTTGTTATATCTGGAGTACTTCTCCTGTCCTATTCGGTGTCCTGTGTGAATCTAAGTGTGCGTTCTCTAATTCTCTCCTTCTCTCTTTCTTTCTCTCTCTCGGAGGACCTGAGCCCTAGGACCATGCCCCAGGACTACCTGACATGATGACTCCTTGCTGTCCCCAGTCCACCTGGCCATGCTGCTGTTCCAGTTTCAACTGACCTGAGCCCTAGGACCATGCCCCAGGACTACCTGACATGATGACTCCTTGCTGTCCCCAGTCTACCTGGCCATGCTGCTGCTCCAGTTTCAACTTCCACCTGACTGTGCTGCTGCTCTAGTTTCAACTGTTCTGCCTTATTATTATTCGACCATGCTGGTCATTTATGAACATTGAACATCTTGACCATGTTCTGTTATAATCTCCACCCGGCACAGCCAGAAGAGGACTGGCCACCCCACATAGCCTGGTTCCTCTCTAGGTTTCTTCCTAGGTATTGTCCTTTCTAGGGAGTTTTTCCTAGCCACCGTGCTTCTACACCTGCATTGCTTGCTGTTTGGGGTTTTAGGCTGGGTTTCTGTACAGCACTTTGAGATATCAGCTGATGTACGAAGGGCTATATAAATAAATTTGATTTCATTTGATTTGATTTGACTAGGTAGGCTAGGTAGTTAGTATTCAGACTAGGTAGGTTAGGTAGTTAGTATTCAGAATCGGTAGGTTAGGTAGTTAGTATTCAGACTAGGTTGGTTCGGTAGTTAGTATTCAGACTAGGTAGGCTAGGTAGTTAGTATTTAGACTAGGTTGGTTAGGTAGTTAGTATTCAGACTAGGTAGGTTAGGTAGTTAGTATTCAGAATCGGTAGGTTAGGTAGTTAGTATTCAGACTAGGTAGGTTAAGTAGTTAGTATTCAGGCTAGGTGGAACTGCTACAGAAGTCGCATTCCATGTCCATATTGGGCTGACTGTTTCATTACATAAACCAAATGGTTGTGTTCCATGTCCATATTGGGCTGACTGTTTCATTACATAAACCAAATGGTTGTGTTCCATGTCCATATTGGGCTGACTGTTTCATTACATAAACCAAATGGTTGTGTTCCATGTCCATATTGGGCCGACTGTTCCATTACATAAACCAAATGGTTGTGTTCCATGTCCATATTGGGCCGACTGCCCAGCCCAGTCTCCCTCATCCCCTAGCCTGACCCCCAGCCCAGTCTCCCTCATCCCCCAGCCTGACCCCCAGCCCAGTCTCCCTCATCCCCCAGCCTGACCCCCTCCAGCTCCTCTCTACCATTGGTTAACATGTTCCTCTGTTTCAACCTGGTCCAACGTTCTTTACCTCTAAGGTTTCCTCTAAATAGTTTCAGATCAGTCTGGTGTAGGGTACATGTATAGAGTGTTTTATTACATGTTGGGAAGATGAAGACTGCTGTTTCTGTGAAGCTGTGTGTGTGTGTGTGTGTGTGTGTGTGTGTGTGTGTGTGTGTGTGTCCTGTGCTCTGAGCTGACCCTGGTCCCACTGGAGCTCCCCTCCTAATTACCACCCACAGCCCCAACACAAGTTTTTCACTAACTCTCTCTCTCTTTCATTCTTTCTCTCTCTTCCTCCCTCTCACAGCGACCAGCCCAGCCCCCTCTCTTCCTCACTCTCACAGGTACCAGCCCAGCCCCCTCTCTTCCTCACTCTCACAGCGACCAGCCCAGCCCCCTCTCTTCCTCACTCTCACAGGGACCAGCCCAGCCCCCTCTCTACCTCACTCTCACAGGGACCAGCCCAGCCCCCCCTCTTCCTCACTCTCACAGGGACCAGCCCAGCCCCCTCTCTTCCTCACTCTCACAGGGACCAGCCCAGCCCCCTCTCTTCCTCACTCTCACAGGGACCAGCCCAGCCCCCTCTCTACCTCACTCTCACAGGGACCAGCCCAGCCCCCTCTCTTCCTCACTCTCACAGGGACCAGCCCAGCCCCCCCTCTTCCTCACTCTCACAGGGACCAGCTGTCTGGCTGTCTGGCTGGCTGACTGGGAGAAAACCCCAATATGCCTAACCAAAGAGATTGTCTTCAAACATGCAAATTATAATGTTCTGTTTTTTAACCAGGCAAGTCAGTTAATTAAGAACTAATTCTTATTTACAATGACGGTCTAGGAACAGTGAGTTAACTGGTCTAGGAACAGTGTGTTAACTGCCTTGTTCAGGGGCAGAACGACAGATGTTTACCTTGTCAGCTCTGGGATTCAATCTAGCAACCTTTCGGCAACTTTTTTTTTATTTTATTTTTTATTTTTATTTTTTCACCTTTATTTAACCAGGTAGGCTAGTTGAGAACACCTTTATTTAACCAGGTAGGCTAGTTGAGAACACCTTTATTTAACCAGGTAGGCTAGTTGAGAACACCTTTATTTAACCAGGTAGGCTAGTTGAGAACACCTTTATTTAACCAGGTAGGCTAGTTGAGAACACCTTTATTTAACCAGGTAGGCTAGTTGAGAACACCTTTATTTAACCAGGGAGGCTAGTTGAGAACACCTTTATTTAACCAGGTAGGCTAGTTGAGAACACCTTTATTTAACCAGGTAGGCTAGTTGAGAACACCTTTATTTAACCAGGTAGGCTAGTTGAGAACACCTTTATTTAACCAGGTAGGCTAGTTGAGAACACCTTTATTTAACCAGGTAGGCTAGTTGAGAACACCTTTATTTAACCAGGTAGGCTAGTTGAGAACACCTTTATTTAACCAGGTAGGCTAGTTGAGAACACCTTTATTTAACCAGGTAGGCTAGTTGAGAACACCTTTATTTAACCAGGTAGGCTAGTTGAGAACACCTTTATTTAACCAGGTAGGCTAGTTGAGAACACCTTTATTTAACCAGGTAGGCTAGTTGAGAACACCTTTATTTAACCAGGTAGGCTAGTTGAGAACACCTTTATTTAACCAGGTAGGCTAGTTGAGAACAAGTTCTCATTTGCAACTGCGACCTGGCCAAGATAAAGCATAGCAGTGTGAGCATACAACAAAGAGTTACTGGCCCAACGCTCTAACCACTAGGATACTTGCCGCCTTGCTGTTGCTGGGTTTAAACTTTAAATTATAGTTATTTTTAAAAAACATAGTTATTTCTCAATTCTTGGTTAACCACAGGATCCTGTGATATCTAAAAGCAGAATAGTAATTTAACTGGTGTTTTTATTGCGTGGTCTGTCTGTCTGCTCGTCTGGCTAGCAAAGACAGAAGTAGCATCACTCAGGTGAGTTATAATGATGTACTGTGTTCCTGAATATGAGTGGTTCAACTGTCATTATCACCATAGGTCATCCATGTATGAATGTGCCTTATTCAGAGAGATCCACTGGTCTCCAGTCTGGTCCCACAGAGCAGCTGAGAGGAGACTGAAGAGAGGGGAGAGACGAGGAAGGAACCAGCCAGGAGACTGAAGAGAGGGGAGAGGGGAGGAAGGAACCAGCCAGGAGACTGAAGAGAGGGGAGAGATGAGGAAGGAACCAGCCAGGAGACTGAAGAGAGGGGAGAGACCAGGAAGGAACCAGCCAGGAGACTGAAGAGAGGGGAGAGATGAGGAAGGAACCAGCCAGGAGACTGAAGAGAGGGGAGAGACCAGGAAGGAACCTCCTCCTCCTCCAGTGTAGTTAGCTGGTGGCTCCCCCTCTCCTCCTCCTCCAGTGTAGTTAGCTGGTGGCTCCCCCTCTCCTCCTCGTCCAGTGTAGTTAGCTGGCGGCTCCCCTCTCTCCTCCTCCTCCAGTGTAGTTAGCCGGCGGCACCCCCTCTACTCCTCCTCCAGTGTAGTTAGCTGGCGGCTCCCCCTCTACTCCTCCTCCAGTGTAGTTAGCTGGCAGCTCCCCCTCTCCTCCTCCTCCAGTGTAGTTAGCTGGCAGCTCCCCCTCTCCTCCTCCTCCAGTGTAGTTAGCCGGCGGCTCCCCCTCTCCTCCTCCTCCAGTGTAGTTAGCTGGTGGCTCCCCCTCTCCTCCACCTCCTCCAGTGTAGTTAGCTGGCGGCTCCCCCTCTCCTCCTCCTCCAGTGTAGTTAGCCGGCGGCTCCCCCTCGCCTCCTCCTCCTCCAGTGTAGTTAGCTGGCAGCTCCCCCTCTCCTCCTCCTCCAGTGTAGTTAGCCTTTGGCTACCCCTCTCCTCCTCCTCCAGTGTAGTTAGCTGGCAGCTCCCCCTCTACTCCTCCTCCAGTGTAGTTAGCCGGCGGCTCCCCCTCTACTCCTCCTCCAGTGTAGTTAGCCGTTGGCTCCCCCTCTCCTCCTCCTCCAGTGTAGTTAGCCGGTGGCTCCCCTCTCCTCCTCCTCCAGTGTAGTTAGCTGGTGGCTCCCCCTCTCCTCCTCCAGTGTAGTTAGCCGGTGGCTCCCCCTCTCCTCCTCTTCCAGTGTAGTTAGCTGGTGGCTCCCCCTCTCCTCCTCCTCCAGTGTAGTTAGCCGGTGGCTCCCCCTCTCTTCCTCCTCCAGTGTAGTTAGCTGGTGGCTCCCCCTCTCCTCCTCCTCCAGTGTAGTTAGTCGGCGCTCCTCCTCCCCTCCTCCTCCAGTGTAGTTAGCTGGTGGCTCCCCCTCTCCTCCTCCTCCAGTGTAGTTAGCCGGTGGCTCCCCCTCTCCTCCTCCTCCAGTGTAGTTAGCTGGCGGCTCCCCCTCTCCTCCTCCTCCAGTGTAGTTAGCCGGCGGCTACCCCTCTCCTCCTCCTCCAGTGTAGTTAGCCGGCGGCTCCCCCTCTACTCCTCCTCCAGTGTAGTTAGCCTTTGGCTACCCCTCTCCTCCTCCTCCAATGTAGTTAGCTGGCAGCTCCCCTCTACTCCTCCTCTAGTGTAGTTAGCCGGTGGCTCCCCCTCTCCTCCTCCTCCAGTGTAGTTAGCTGGTGGCTCCCCCTCTCCTCCTCCTCCAGTGTAGTTAGCCGGTGGCTCCCCCTCTCCTCCTCCTCCAGTGTAGTTAGCTGGCAGCTCCCCCTCTACTCCTCCTCCAGTGTAGTTAGCCAGCGGCTCCCCCTCTACTCCTCCTCCAGTGTAGTTAGCTGGTGGCTCCCCCTCTCCTCCTCCTCCAGTGTAGTTAGCTGGTGGCTCCCCCTCTCCTCCTCGTCCAGTGTAGTTAGCTGGCGGCTCCCCTCTCTCCTCCTCCTCCAGTGTAGTTAGCCGGCGGCACCCCCTCTACTCCTCCTCCAGTGTAGTTAGCTGGCGGCTCCCCCTCTACTCCTCCTCCAGTGTAGTTAGCTGGCAGCTCCCCCTCTCCTCCTCCTCCAGTGTAGTTTGCTGGCAGCTCCCCCTCTCCTCCTCCTCCAGTGTAGTTAGCCGGCGGCTCCCCCTCTCCTCCTCCTCCAGTGTAGTTAGCTGGTGGCTCCCCCCTCTCCTCCACCTCCTCCAGTGTAGTTAGCTGGCGGCTCCCCCTCTCCTCCTCCTCCAGTGTAGTTAGCCGGCGGCTCCCCCTCTCCTCCTCCTCCTCCAGTGTAGTTAGCTGGCAGCTCCCCCTCTCCTCCTCCTCCAGTGTAGTTAGCCTTTGGCTACCCCTCTCCTCCTCCTCCAGTGTAGTTAGCTGGCAGCTCCCCCTCTACTCCTCCTCCAGTGTAGTTAGCCGGTGGCTCCCCCTCTCCTCCTCCTCCAGTGTAGTTAGCTGGTGGCTCCCCCTCTCCTCCTCCTCCAGTGTAGTTAGCTGGTGGCTCCCCCTCTCCTCCTCCTCCAGTGTAGTTAGCTGGTGGCTCCCCCTCTCCTCCTCGTCCAGTGTAGTTAGCTGGCGGCTCCCCCTCTCCTCCTCCTCCAGTGTAGTTAGCCGGCGGCGCCCCCTCTACTCCTCCTCCAGTGTAGTTAGCTGGCGGCTCCCCCTCTACTCCTCCTCCAGTGTAGTTAGCTGGCAGCTCCCCTCTCTCCTCCTCCTCCAGTGTAGTTAGCTGGTGGCTCCCCCTCTCCTCCTCCTCCAGTGTAGTTAGCCTTTGGCTCCCCCTCTCCTCCTCCTCCAGTGTAGTTAGCTGGCAGCTCCCCCTCTACTCCTCCTCCAGTGTAGTTAGCTGGTGGCTCCCCCTCTCCTCCTCCTCCAGTGTAGTTAGCCGGTGGCTCCCCCCTCTCCTCCTCCTCCAGTGTAGTTAGCTGGTGGCTCCCCCTCTCCTCCTCCTCCAGTGTAGTTAGTCGGCGGCTCCTCCTCTCCTCCTCCTCCAGTGTAGTTAGCCGGCGGCTCCCCCTCTCCTCCTCCTCCAGTGTAGTTAGCCGGCGGCTCCCCCCTCTCCTCCTCCTCCAGTGTAGTTAGCTGGTGGCTCCCCCTCTCCTCCTCCTCCAGTGTAGTTAGCCGGTGGCTCCTCCTCTCCTCCTCCTCCAGTGTAGTTAGCTGGTGGCTCCCCCTCTCCTCCTCCTCCAGTTTAGTTAGCCGGTGGCTCCCCCTCTCCTCCTCCTCCAGTGTAGTTAGCCGGCGGCTCCCCCTCTCCTCCTCCTCCAGTGTAGTTAGCCGGCGGCTACCCCTCTCCTCCTCCTCCAGTGTAGTTAGCCGGCGGCTCCCCCTCTACTCCTCCTCCAGTGTAGTTAGCCTTTGGCTACCCCTCTCCTCCTCCTCCAGCGTAGTTAGCCGGCGGCTCCCCCTCTACTCCTCCTCCAGTGTAGTTAGCCTTTGGCTACCCCTCTCCTCCTCCTCCAGTGTAGTTAGCTGGCAGCTCCCCCTCTACTCCTCCTCCAGTGTAGTTAGCCGTTGGCTCCCCCTCTCCTCCTCCAGTGTAGTTAGCCGGCGGCTCCCCCTCTACTCCTCCTCCAGTGTAGTTAGCTGTTGGCTCCCCCTCTCCTCCTCCTCCAGTGTAGTTAGCCGGCGGCTACCCCTCTCCTCCTCCTCCAGTGTAGTTAGCCGGCGGCTCCCCCTCTACTCCTCCTCCAGTGTAGTTAGCCTTTGGCTACCCCTCTCCTCCTCCTCCAGTGTAGTTAGCTGGCAGCTCCCCCTCTCCTCCTCCTCCAGTGTAGTTAGCCGGCGGCTCCCCCTCTCCTCCTCCTCCAGTGTAGTTAGCTGGCGGCTCCCCCTCTCCTCCTCCTCCAGTGTAGTTAGCCGGTGGCTCCCCCTCTGCTCCTCCTCCAGTGTAGTTAGCCGGCGGCTCCCCCTCTCTTCCTCCTCCAGTGTAGTTAGCCTTTGGCTACCCCTCTCCTCCTCCTCCAGCGTAGTTAGCCGGCGGCTCCCCCTCTACTCCTCCTCCAGTGTAGTTAGCCTTTGGCTACCCCTCTCCTCCTCCTCCAGTGTAGTTAGCTGGCAGCTCCCCCTCTACTCCTCCTCCAGTGTAGTTAGCCGTTGGCTCCCCCTCTCCTCCTCCAGTGTATTTAGCCGGCGGCTCCCCCTCTACTCCTCCTCCAGTGTAGTTAGCTGTTGGCTCCCCCTCTCCTCCTCCTCCAGTGTAGTTAGCCGGCGGCTCCCCCTCTACTCCTCCTCCAGTGTAGTTAGCCGGCGGCTCCCCCTCTCCTCCTCCTCCAGTGTAGTTAGTCGACGGCTCCCCCTCTCCTCCTCCTCCAGTGTAGTTAGCTGGTGGCTCCCCCTCTCCTCCTCCTTCAGTGTAGTTAGCCGGTGGCTCCCCCTCTCCTCCTCCTCCAGTGTAGTTAGCTGGTGGCTCCCCCTCTCCTCCTCCTCCAGTGTAGTTAGCTGGTGGCTCCCCCTCTCCTCCTCCTCCAGTGTAGTTAGCTGGTGGCTCCCCCTCTCCTCCTCCTCCAGTGTAGTTAGCCGGCGGCTCCTCCTCTCCTCCTCCTCCAGTATAGTTAGCTGGTGGCTCGCCTTCTCCTCCTCCTCCAGTGTAGTTAGCTGGTGGCTCCCCCTCGCTGCCTCCTCCAGTGTAGTTAGCCGGTGGCTCCCCCTCTCCTCCTCCTCCAGTGTAGTTAGCTGGTGGCTCCCCCTCTCCTCCTCCTCCAGTGTAGTTAGCCCGGGGCTCCCCCTCTCCTCCTCTTCCAGTGTAGTTAGCCGGCGGCTCCCCCTCTCCTCCTCCTCCAGTGTAGTTAGCCGGTGGCTCCCCCTCTCCTCCTCCTCCAGTGTAGTTAGCCGGCGGCTCCCCCTCTCCTCCTCCTCCAGTGTAGTTAGCCGGCGGCTCCCCCTCTCCTCCTCCTCCAGTGTAGTTAGCCTTTGGCTACCCCTCTCCTCCTCCTCCAGCGTAGTTAGCCGGCGGCTCCCCCTCTACTCCTCCTCCAGTGTAGTTAGCCTTTGGCTACCCCTCTCCTCCTCCTCCAGTGTAGTTAGCTGGCAGCTCCCCCTCTACTCCTCCTCCAGTGTAGTTAGCCGGCGGTTCCCCCTCTACTCCTCCTCCAGTGTAGTTAGCCGGCGGCTCCCCCTCTCCTCCTCCTCCAGTGTAGTTAGCTGGTGGCTCCCCCTCTCCTCCTCCTCCAGTGTAGTTAGCCGGCGGCTCCCCCTCTACTCCTCCTCCAGTGTAGTTAGCTGGTGGCTCCCACTCTCCTCCTCCTCCAGTGTAGTTAGCTGGTGGCTCCCCCTCTGCTCCTCCTCCAGTGTAGTTAGCCGGCGTCTCCCCCTCTCCTCCTCCAGTGTAGTTAGCCGGCGGGTCCCCCTCTCCTCCTCCTCCAGTGTAGTTAGCCGGCGTCTCCCCCTCTCCTCCTCCAGTGTAGTTAGCCGGCGTCTCCCCCTCTCCTCCTCCAGTGTAGTTAGCCGGCGGATCCCCAGGGCCTCCAGTTAATAATCATTACTGATGTTCAGTGAAGTGGCTGAGCAGAATAATGAACTCACCTGAGACAAACTAAATGAACCCCTTTCCTCTCTGTTATCCATTCTTCTGCTATCACCCCCTGCATCAGGGGACCTATTATAAACATCTATTAACCGTTAAAACACTGACGTTCCTCTCACTACGCTAACATCTGATCAGAGACCAGATGATGCTGTTTTGGGGGACGTAACCAGCATGCTCCTTCTCAATAAATACAGACTACACACGGAAGTAGTTTTTACAAGAGATTACAGTCTGACCTGCAGCAATATTATAGGGTATGCATCACTCATACAATGATCTCTAAAAAATGATATGATGATCACTATAGAATGATATGATGATCTATATAGAGTGATAAGATGATTTTTATAGAATGATATGATGATCTATATATAATGATATGATGATCTATATATAATGATATGATGATCTATATAGAATTATATGATGATCTACTGTATATAGAATGATATGATGATCTACTGTATATAATGATATGATGATCTATATAGAATGATATGATGATCTACTGTATATAATGATATGATGATCTATATAGAATGATATGATGATCTACTGTATATAGAATGATATGATGATGTGTATAGAATGATATGATGATCTATATATAATGATATGATGATCTACATAGAATGATATGATGATCTACATAGAATGATATGATGATGTGTATAGAATGATATGATGATCTATATAGTGATATGATGATCTATATAGAATGATATGATGATCTATATAGAATGATATGATGATCTACATATAATTATATGATGATCTACTGTATATAGAATGATATGATGATCTGTATATAATGATATGATGATCTGTATATAATGATATGATGATCTATATATAATGATATGATGATCTATATATAATGATATGATGATCTACATATAATGATATGATGATCTATATATAATGATATGATGATCTATATATAATGATATGATGATCTACTGTATATAGAATGATATGATGATCTACTGTATATAATGATATGATGATCTATATAGTGATATGATGATCTATATATAATGATATGATGATCTACTGTATATAGAATGATATGATGATCTACTGTATATAATGATATGATGATCTATATAGTGATATGATGATCTATATAGAATGATATGATGATCTATATAGAATGATATGATGATCGATATAGAATGATATGATGATCTATATAGAATGATATGATGATCTATAAAGAATGCTATGATGATCGATATAGAATGATATGATGATCTATATAGAATGCTATGATGATCGATATAGAATGATATGATGATCTATATAGAATGCTATGATGATCTATATAGAATGATATGATGATCTGATGATCTATATAGAATGCTATGATGATCTATATAGAATGATATGATGATCTACTCTGTATAGAATGATATGATGATCTATATAGAATGCTATGATGATCTATATAGAATGCTATGATGATCGATATATAATGATATGATGATCTATATAGAATGATATGATGATCTATATAGAATGCTATGATGATCGATATAGAATGATATGATGATCTATATAGAATGCTATGATGATCTATATAGAATGATATGATGATCTGATGATCTATATAGAATGCTATGATGATCTATATAGAATGATATGATGATCTACTCTGTATAGAATGATATGATGATCTATATAGAATGCTATGATGATCTATATAGAATGCTATGATGATCGATATATAATGATATGATGATCTATATAGAATGATATGATGATCTATATAGAATGATATGATGATCGATATAGAATGATATGATGATCTATATAGAATGATATGATGATCGATATAGAATGATATGATGATCTATATAGAATGATATGATGATCTATATAGAATTATATGATGATCTACTCTGTGTAGAATGATATGATGATCTATATAGAATGCTATGATGATCGATATAGAATGATATGATGATCGATATAGAATGATATGATGATCTATATAGAATGATATGATGATCGATATAGAATGATATGATGATCTATATAGAATGCTATGATGATCGATATAGAATGATATGATGATCTATATAGAATGATATGATGATCGATATAGAATGATATGATGATCTATATAGAATGCTATGATGATCTATATAGAATGATATGATGATCTATATAGAATGATATGATGATCTATATAGAATGATATGATGATCTATATAGAATTATATGATGATCTACTCTGTATAGAATGATATGATGATCTATATAGAATTATATGATGATCTACTCTGTATAGAATGATATGATGATCTATATAGAATGATATGATGATCTATATAGAATGATATGATGATCTATATAGAATTATATGATGATCTACTCTGTATAGAATGATATGATGATCGATATAGAATGATATGATGATCGATATAGAATGATATGATGATCGATATAGAATGATATGATGATCGATATAGAATGATATGATGATCTATATAGAATGCTATGATGATCGATATAGAATGATATGATGATCGATATAGAATGATATGATGATCTATATAGAATGCTATGATGATCTATATAGAATAATATGATGATCTGATGATCTATATAGAATGCTATGATGATCTATATAGAATGATATGATGATCTACTCTGTATAGAATGATATGATGATCTATATAGAATGCTATGATGATCTATATAGAATGCTATGATGATCGATATATAATGATATGATGATCTATATAGAATGATATGATGATCTATATAGAATGATATGATGATCGATATAGAATGATATGATGATCTATATAGAATGATATGATGATCGATATAGAATGATATGATGATCTATATAGAATGATATGATGATCTATATAGAATTATATGATGATCTACTCTGTGTAGAATGATATGATGATCTATATAGAATGCTATGATGATCGATATAGAATGATATGATGATCGATATAGAATGATATGATGATCTATATAGAATGATATGATGATCGATATAGAATGATATGATGATCTATATAGAATGCTATGATGATCGATATAGAATGATATGATGATCTATATAGAATGATATGATGATCGATATAGAATGATATGATGATCTATATAGAATGCTATGATGATCTATATAGAATGATATGATGATCTATATAGAATGATATGATGATCTATATAGAATGATATGATGATCTATATAGAATTATATGATGATCTACTCTGTATAGAATGATATGATGATCTATATAGAATTATATGATGATCTACTCTGTATAGAATGATATGATGATCTATATAGAATGATATGATGATCTATATAGAATGATATGATGATCTATATAGAATTATATGATGATCTACTCTGTATAGAATGATATGATGATCGATATAGAATGATATGATGATCGATATAGAATGATATGATGATCGATATAGAATGATATGATGATCGATATAGAATGATATGATGATCTATATAGAATGCTATGATGATCGATATAGAATGATATGATGATCGATATAGAATGATATGATGATCTATATAGAATGCTATGATGATCTATATAGAATGCTATGATGATCTATATAGAATGATATGATGATCTATATAGAATGCTATGATGATCTATATAGAATGCTATGATGATCTATATAGAATGATATGATGATCTATATAGAATGCTATGATGATCTATATAGAATGCTATGATGATCGATATAGAATGATATGATGATCGATATAGAATGATATGATGATCTATATAGAATGCTATGATGATCTATATAGAATGATATGATGATCTATATTAACACGTTAAATGTGATGTTTCTGTAGAAATATCTAATAAGGCTGACTGAACCTTCTAATGTTATCTGTGTTATGACCAGAAAGGATCAGAGATTAATTTCAGACTGATTAAATCCATAGTCATAACAGAGTGTCTCCATTACCGATGATTGAACTGAGATCTTTTAAGCCTGTTACACTGGCAGAGCTCATCACTTGTGAACAGATTACAGAGAGATGAGGAGACTCTGCACAAAGGAAGTGAACTAGCTTGTGAGAGCAGAAATACCAACGCACCAAAGCTATCCGGGCCCTCCAGTACATATTAGATGTCATACATATGAATGTTTTTAGGTACTTCTTTCTACCTTAACCCTACCTTTTACCAGGTAAATTGACTAAGAACATTCTCTTAGTTACAGGGGAGAGGAGGTGGGATGAACGAACCAATTGGAAGCAGGGGATGATTAAGGTGGCCATGATGATATTGTTTGATTTGATTTGATTCATTAGGGTCCCCATTAGCCGACGCCAATGGAGACAGTATGAGGGCCTGATTGGGAATTTAGCCAAGACACTACTCTTACAATACGTGTCATGGTATCGTAGTGATCACAGAGAGTCAGGATACCCGTTTAACGTCCCATCTGAAAGACAGCACCCAACACAGGGCAATGTCCCCAATCACTGTCCTGCTGCATTAGTGATCACAGAGAGTCAGGAAACCCGTTTAACGTCGCATCTGAAAGACAGCACCCTACACAGGGCAATGCCCCCAATCACTGCTCTGATGCATTTTTTTAGACCAAAGGACCGAGTGCCTCCTACTGGCCCTCCAACACCACTTCCAGCAGCATCTGCTCCCCCATCCAGGGACTGACCAGGGACTGCCTCCTACTGGCCCTCCAACACCACTTCCAGCAGCATCTGGTCCCCCATCCAGGGACTGACCAGGGACTGCCTCCTACTGGCCCTCCAACACCACTTCCAGCAGCATCTGGTCCCCCATCCAGGGACTGACCAGGGACTGCCCCCTACTGGCCCTCCAACACCACTTCCAGCAGCATCTGGTCCCCCATCCAGGGACTGACCAGGAACTGCCTCCTACTGGCCCTCCAACAACACTTGCAGCAGCATCTGGTCCCCCATCCAGGGACTGACCAGGGACTGCCTCCTACTGGCCCTCCAACACCACTTCCAGCAGCATCTGGTCCCCCATCCAGGGACTGACCAGGTCCAACCCTGCTTAGCTTCAAAGGCAGGTCAGCAGTGGGATGTGGTCAGCATGGAAATGTCGGCCTGGCAGTTTGGATGTGAATGAATGAAGGATATCAGATGATTTGGTAACATTTCATTAGATGGTCCACCACAGATCATCTGTAGTATGAGGACATTGTCAATCACTATGACCCCTGTCGGTCTCTCTGCCAGGTCACATGGTCAGGAACAAGAAGTAGATCAGAAAGTAGACAGCTACAACTGGAAGGGACTTTTCTTAGCTGGTTAGGAGAATTTGCCAACCAGTTAGGATAATGAATTTAGCAGGTTAGGTGAATTAGGTTAAGGTTTAGGGTTAGGGTTAGGTTTAGCTAAAATGCTCTCCTAACCTGCTACGATAAGTAACTTCTGTTCGTAGCTATATCGAAGTGTGATGTTTTTAGGGAATAGCGTCTGTTTACCTCTCTAGATTAGATGAGTTTAATGGTCACATGCACAGGGTCACAGATGTAATTGCAGGGTACAGTGAAAGAGTTCAGCTCCGAGCTCCAACAGTGGAGGAAAAAAGAGAAGCAAATGTTTCAATTTAATTTTACCTTTATTTTACTAGGCAAGTCAGTTAAGAACAAATTCTTATTTTCAATGACGGCCTAGGAACAGTGGGTTAACTGCCTGTTCAGGGGCAGAACGACAGATTTATACCTTGTCAGCTCGGGGATTAGTCCAACGCTCCAACCACTAGGCTACCTGCCGCCCCAATGTAACAATACAAATACTAATAGTTAACAGCTCCAGTCTCAGTAGAGACAGAGGTACCTCTGACCAGATAACAGCTCCAGTCTCAGCAGAGACAGAGGTACCTCTGACCAGATAACAGCTCCAGTCTCAGCAGAGACAGAGTAGAGACAGAGGTACCTCTGACCAGATAACAGCTCCAGTCTCAGTAGAGACAGAGGTACCTCTGACCAGATAACAGCTCCAGTCTCAGCAGAGACAGAGGTACCTCTGACCAGATAACAGCAACAGTCAGTAGAGACAGAGGAACCTCTGACCAGATAACAGCTCCAGTCTCAGCAGAGACAGAGTAGAGACAGAGGTACCTCTGACCAGATAACAGCTCCAGTCTCAGCAGAGACAGAGTAGAGACAGAGGTACCTCTGACCAGATAACAGCTCCAGTCTCAGCAGAGACAGAGTAGAGACAGAGGTACCTCTGACCAGATAACAGCTCCAGTCTCAGTAGAGACAGAGTAGAGACAGAGGAACCTCTGACCAGATAACAGCTCCAGTCTCAGCAGAGACAGAGGCACCTCTGACCAGATAACAGCTCCAGTCTCAGCAGAGACAGAGTAGAGACAGTGGTACCTCTGACCAGATAACAGCTCCAGTCTCAGCAGAGACAGAGTAGAGACAGAGGTACATCTGACCAGATAACAGCTCCAGTCTCAGCAGAGACAGAGGCACCTCTGACCAGATAACAGCTCCAGTCTCAGCAGAGACAGAGTAGAGACAGTGGTACATCTGACCAGATAACAGCTCCAGTCTCAGCAGAGAAAGAGTAGAGACAGAGGTACCTCTGACCAGATAACAGCTCCAGTCTCAGCAGAGACAGAGTAGAGACAGAGGTACCTCTGACCAGATAACAGTTCCAGTCTCAGTAGAGACAGAGAAACCTCTGACCAGATAACAGCTCCAGTCTCAGTAGAGACAGAGCAGAGACAGGTACCTCTGACCAGATAACAGCTCCAGTCTCAGCAGAGACAGAGGTACCTCTGACCGGATAACAGCTCCAGTCTCAGCAGAGACAGAGGAACCTCTGACCAGATAACAGCTCCAGTCTCAGCATAGACAGAGCAGAGACAGAGGTACCTCTGACCAGATAACAGCTCCAGTCAGTAGAGACAGAGGTACCTCTGACCAGATAACAGCTCCAGTCTCAGCAGAGACAGAGTAGAGACAGAGGTACCTCTGACCAGATAACAGCTCCAGTCTCAGCAGAGACAGAGTAGAGACAGAGGTACCTCTGACCAGATAACAGCTCCAGTCTCAGTAGAGACAGAGGTACCTCTGACCAGATAACAGCTCCAGTCTCAGTAGAGACAGAGGTACCCCTGACCAGATAACAGCTCCAGTCTCAGCAGAGACAGAGTAGAGATAGAGGTACCTCTGACCAGATAACCGCTCCAGTCTCAGCAGAGACAGAGGAACCTCTGACCAGATAACAGCTCCAGTCTCAGTAGAGACAGAGTAGAGACAGAGGAACCTCTGACCAGATAACAGCTCCAGTCTCAGCAGAGACAGAGTAGAGACAGAGGTACCTCTGACCAGATAAGAGCTCCAGTCTCCGTAGAGACAGAGGTACCTCTGACCAGATAACAGCTCCAGTCTCAGCAGAGACAGAGTAGAGACAGAGGAACCTCTGACCAGATAACAGCTCCAGTCTCAGCAGAGACAGAGCAGAGACAGAGGTACCTCTGACAAGATAACAGCTCCAGTCTCAGCAGAGACAGAGTAGAGACAGAGATACCTCTGACCAGATAACAGCTCCAGTCTCAGCAGAGACAGAGTAGAGACAGAGGTACCTCTGACTAGATAACAGCTCCAGTCAGTAGAGACAGAGGTACCTCTGACCAGATAACAGCTCCAGTCTCAGCAGAGACAGAGTAGAGACAGAGGTACCTCTAACCAGATAACAGCTCCAGTCTCAGCAGAGACAGAGGTACCTCTGACCAGATAACAGCTCCAGTCTCAGCAGAGACAGAGGAACCTCTGACCAGATAACAGCTCCAGTCTCAGCATAGACAGAGCAGAGACAGAGGTACCTCTGACCAGATAACAGCTCCAGTCAGTAGAGACAGAGGTACCTCTGACCAGATAACAGCTCCAGTCTCAGCAGAGACAGAGTAGAGACAGAGGTACCTCTGACCAGATAACAGCTCCAGTCAGTAGAGACAGAGGTACCTCTGACCAGATAACAGCTCCAGTCTCAGTAGAGACAGAGGTACCTCTGAACAGATAACAGCTCCAGTCTCAGCAGAGACAGAGGAACCTCTGACCAGATAACAGCTCCAGTCTCAGCAGAGACAGAGGTACCTCTGACCAGATAACAGCTCCAGTCTCAGCAGAGACAGAGGTACCTCTGACCAGATAACAGCTCCAGTCTCAGCAGAGACAGAGTATAGACAGAGGTACCCCTGACCAGATAACAGCTCCAGTCTCAGCAGAGACAGAGGTACCTCTGACCAGATAACAGCTCCAGTCTGAGTAGAGACAGAGGTACCCCTGACCAGATAACAGCTCCAGTCTCAGCAGAGACAGAGTAGAGACAGAGGTACCTCTGACCAGATAACAGCTCCAGTCTCCGTAGAGACAGAGGTACCTCTGACCAGATAACAGCTCCAGTCTCAGCAGAGACAGAGCAGAGACAGAGGTACCTCTGACCAGATAACAGCTCCAGTCTCAGCAGAGACAGAGTAGAGACAGAGGTTCCTCTGACCAGATAACAGCTCCAGTCTCAGTAGAGACAGAACAGAGACAGAGGTACCTCTGACCAGATAACAGCTCCAGTCTCAGCAGAGACAGAGGTACCTCTGACCAGATAACAGCTCCAGTCTCAGTAGAGACAGAGGTACCTCTGACCAGATAACAACTCCAGTCTCAGCAGAGACAGAGGTACCTCTGACCAGATAACAGCTCCAGTCTCAGCAGAGACAGAGGTACCTCTGACCAGATAACAGCTCCAGTCTCATCAGAGACAGAGTAGAGACAGAGTAGAGAAAGAGCAGTGACAGAGGTACCTCTGACCAGTTAACAGCTCAAATCTCAGCAGAGACAGAACAGAGACAGAGGTACCTCTGACCAGATAACAGCTCCAGTCTCAGTAGAGACAGAGTAGAGACAGAGGTACCTCTGACCAGATAACAGCTCCAGTCTCAGCAGAGACAGAGTAGAGACAGAGGTACCTCTGACCAGATAACAGCACCAGTCTCAGCAGAGACAGAGTAGAGACAAAGGTACCTCTGACCAGATAACAGCTCCAGTCTCAGCAGAGACAGAGGTACCTCTGACCAGATAACAGCTCCAGTCTCAGGAGAGACAGAGGTACCTCTGACCAGATAACAGCTCCAGTCTCAGCAGAGACAGAGTAGAGACAGAGGTACCTCTGACCAGATAACAGCTCCAGTCTCAGCAGAGACAGAGTAGAGACAGAGGTACCTCTGACCAGATAACAGCTCCAGTCTCAGCAGACACAGAGTAGAGAAAGAGGTACCTCTGACCAGATAACAGCTCCAGTCTCAGCAGAGACAGAGTAAAGACAGAGGTACCTCTGACCAGATAACAGCTCCAGTCTCCGTAGAGACAGAGGTACCTCTGACCAGATAACAGCTCCAGTCTGAGCAGAGACAGAGGTACCTCTGACCAGATAACAGCTCCAGTCTCAGTAGAGACAGAGTAGGGACAGAGGTACCTCTGACCAGATAACAGCTCCAGTCTCAGCAGACACAGAGTAGAGACAGAGGTACCTCTGACCAGATAACAGCTCCAGTCTCAGCAGAGACAGAGGTACCTCTGACCAGATAACAGCTCCAGTCTCAGCAGAGACAGAGGTACCTCTGACCAGATAACAGCTCCAGTCTCAGCAGAGACAGAGTAGAGACAGAGGTACCTCTGACCAGATAACAGCTCCAGTCTCAGTAGAGACAGAGGTACCCCTGACCAGATAACAGCTCCAGTCTCAGCAGAGACAGAGTAGAGACATAGGTACCTCTGACCAGATAACAGCTCCAGTCTCAGCAGAGACAGAGTAGAGACAGAGGAACCTCTGACCAGATAACAGCTCTAGTCTCAGCAGAGACAGAGTAGAGACAGAGGTACCTCTGACCAGATAACAGCTCCAGTCTCAGCAGAGACAGAGCAGAGACAGAGGAACCTCTGACCAGATAACAGCTCCAGTCTCAGCAGAGACAGAGTAGAGACAGAGGTACCTCTGACCAGATAACAGCTCCAGTCTCAGCAGAGACAGAGGTACCTCTGACCAGATAACAGCTCCAGTCTCAGCAGAGACAGAGCAGAGACAGAGGTACCTCTGACCAGATAACAGCTCCAGTCTCAGCAGAGACAGAGGTACCTCTGACCAGATAACAGCTCCAGTCTCAGCAGAGACAGAGGTACCTCTGACCAGATAACAGCTCCAGTCTCAGCAGAGACAGAGTAGAGACAGAGGTACCTCTGACCAGATAACAGCTCCAGTCTCAGTAGAGACAGAGGTACCCCTGACCAGATAACAGCTCCAGTCTCAGCAGAGACAGAGTAGAGACATAGGTACCTCTGACCAGATAACAGCTCCAGTCTCAGCAGAGACAGAGTAGAGACAGAGGAACCTCTGACCAGATAACAGCTCCAGTCTCAGTAGAGACAGAGGTACCTCTGAACAGATAACAGCTCCAGTCTCAGCAGAGACAGAGGAACCTCTGACCAGATAACAGCTCCAGTCTCAGCAGAGACAGAGGTACCTCTGACCAGATAACAGCTCCAGTCTCAGCAGAGACAGAGGTACCTCTGACCAGATAACAGCTCCAGTCTCAGCAGAGACAGAGTATAGACAGAGGTACCCCTGACCAGATAACAGCTCCAGTCTCAGCAGAGACAGAGGTACCTCTGACCAGATAACAGCTCCAGTCTGAGTAGAGACAGAGGTACCCCTGACCAGATAACAGCTCCAGTCTCAGCAGAGACAGAGTAGAGACAGAGGTACCTCTGACCAGATAACAGCTCCAGTCTCCGTAGAGACAGAGGTACCTCTGACCAGATAACAGCTCCAGTCTCAGCAGAGACAGAGCAGAGACAGAGGTACCTCTGACCAGATAACAGCTCCAGTCTCAGCAGAGACAGAGTAGAGACAGAGGTTCCTCTGACCAGATAACAGCTCCAGTCTCAGTAGAGACAGAACAGAGACAGAGGTACCTCTGACCAGATAACAGCTCCAGTCTCAGCAGAGACAGAGGTACCTCTGACCAGATAACAGCTCCAGTCTCAGTAGAGACAGAGGTACCTCTGACCAGATAACAACTCCAGTCTCAGCAGAGACAGAGGTACCTCTGACCAGATAACAGCTCCAGTCTCAGCAGAGACAGAGGTACCTCTGACCAGATAACAGCTCCAGTCTCATCAGAGACAGAGTAGAGACAGAGTAGAGAAAGAGCAGTGACAGAGGTACCTCTGACCAGTTAACAGCTCAAATCTCAGCAGAGACAGAACAGAGACAGAGGTACCTCTGACCAGATAACAGCTCCAGTCTCAGTAGAGACAGAGTAGAGACAGAGGTACCTCTGACCAGATAACAGCTCCAGTCTCAGCAGAGACAGAGTAGAGACAGAGGTACCTCTGACCAGATAACAGCACCAGTCTCAGCAGAGACAGAGTAGAGACAAAGGTACCTCTGACCAGATAACAGCTCCAGTCTCAGCAGAGACAGAGGTACCTCTGACCAGATAACAGCTCCAGTCTCAGGAGAGACAGAGGTACCTCTGACCAGATAACAGCTCCAGTCTCAGCAGAGACAGAGTAGAGACAGAGGTACCTCTGACCAGATAACAGCTCCAGTCTCAGCAGACACAGAGTAGAGAAAGAGGTACCTCTGACCAGATAACAGCTCCAGTCTCAGCAGAGACAGAGTAAAGACAGAGGTACCTCTGACCAGATAACAGCTCCAGTCTCCGTAGAGACAGAGGTACCTCTGACCAGATAACAGCTCCAGTCTGAGCAGAGACAGAGGTACCTCTGACCAGATAACAGCTCCAGTCTCAGTAGAGACAGAGTAGGGACAGAGGTACCTCTGACCAGATAACAGCTCCAGTCTCAGCAGACACAGAGTAGAGACAGAGGTACCTCTGACCAGATAACAGCTCCAGTCTCAGCAGAGACAGAGGTACCTCTGACCAGATAACAGCTCCAGTCTCAGCAGAGACAGAGGTACCTCTGACCAGATAACAGCTCCAGTCTCAGCAGAGACAGAGTAGAGACAGAGGTACCTCTGACCAGATAACAGCTCCAGTCTCAGTAGAGACAGAGGTACCCCTGACCAGATAACAGCTCCAGTCTCAGCAGAGACAGAGTAGAGACATAGGTACCTCTGACCAGATAACAGCTCCAGTCTCAGCAGAGACAGAGTAGAGACAGAGGAACCTCTGACCAGATAACAGCTCTAGTCTCAGCAGAGACAGAGTAGAGACAGAGGTACCTCTGACCAGATAACAGCTCCAGTCTCAGCAGAGACAGAGCAGAGACAGAGGAACCTCTGACCAGATAACAGCTCCAGTCTCAGCAGAGACAGAGTAGAGACAGAGGTACCTCTGACCAGATAACAGCTCCAGTCTCAGCAGAGACAGAGGTACCTCTGACCAGATAACAGCTCCAGTCTCAGCAGAGACAGAGCAGAGACAGAGGTACCTCTGACCAGATAACAGCTCCAGTCTCAGCAGAGACAGAGGTACCTCTGACCAGATAACAGCTCCAGTCTCAGCAGAGACAGAGGTACCTCTGACCAGATAACAGCTCCAGTCTCAGCAGAGACAGAGTAGAGACAGAGGTACCTCTGACCAGATAACAGCTCCAGTCTCAGTAGAGACAGAGGTACCCCTGACCAGATAACAGCTCCAGTCTCAGCAGAGACAGAGTAGAGACATAGGTACCTCTGACCAGATAACAGCTCCAGTCTCAGCAGAGACAGAGTAGAGACAGAGGAACCTCTGACCAGATAACAGCTCTAGTCTCAGCAGAGACAGAGTAGAGACAGAGGTACCTCTGACCAGATAACAGCTCCAGTCTCAGCAGAGACAGAGCAGAGACAGAGGAACCTCTGACCAGATAACAGCTCCAGTCTCAGCAGAGACAGAGTAGAGACAGAGGTACCTCTGACCAGATAACAGCTCCAGTCTCAGCAGAGACAGAGGTACCTCTGACCAGATAACAGCTCCAGTCTCAGCAGAGACAGAGCAGAGACAGAGGTACCTCTGACCAGATAACAGCTCCAGTCTCAGTAGAGACAGAGGTACCTCTGACCAGATAACAGCTCCAGTCTCAGCAGAGACAGAGGTACCTCTGACCAGATAACAGCTCCAGTCTCAGCAGAAACAGAGTAGAGAAAGAGGTACCTCTGACCAGATAACAGCTCCAGTCTCAGCAGAGACAGAGTAAAGACAGAGGTACCTCTGACCAGATAACAGCTCCAGTCTCCGTAGAGACAGAGGTACCTCTGACCAGATAACAGCTCCAGTCTCAGCAGACACAGAGTAGAGGCAGAGGTACCTCTGACCAGATAACAGCTCCAGTCAGCAGAGACAGAGGTACCTCTGACCAGATAACAGCTCCAGTCTCAGCAGAGACAGAGGTACCGCTGACCAGATAACAGCTCCAGTCTCAGCAGAGACAGAGGTACCTCTGACCAGATAACAGCTCCAGTCTCAGCAGAGACAGAGTAGAGACAGAGGTACCTCTGACCAGATAACAGCTCCAGTCTCAGTAGAGACAGAGGTACCCCTGACCAGATAACAGCTCCAGTCTCAGCAGAGACAGAGTAGAGACATAGGTACCTCTAACCAGATAACAGCTCCAGTCTCAGCAGAGACAGAGTAGAGACAGAGGTACCTCTGACCAGATAACAGCTCCAGTCTCAGCAGAGACAGAGGTACCTCTGACCAGATAACAGCTCCAGTCTCAGCAGAGACAGAGGTACCTCTGACCAGATAACAGCTCCAGTCTCAGCAGAGACAGAGGTACCTCTGACCAGATAACAGCTCCAGTCTCAGCAGAGACAGAGGTACCTCTGACCAGATAACAGCTCCAGTCTCAGCAGAGACAGAGTAGAGACAGAGGTACCTCTGACCAGATAACAGCTCCAGTCTCAGTAGAGACAGAGGTACCCCTGACCAGATAACAGCTCCAGTCTCAGCAGAGACAGAGTAGAGACATAGGTACCTCTAACCAGATAACAGCTCCAGTCTCAGCAGAGACAGAGTAGAGACAGAGGTACCTCTGACCAGATAACAGCTCCAGTCTCAGCAGAGACAGAGTAGAGACAGAGGAACCTCTGACCAGATAACAGCTCCAGTCTCAGCAGAGACAGAGTAGAGACAGAGGTACCTCTGACCAGATAACAGCTCCAGTCTCAGCAGAGACAGAGCAGAGACAGAGGAACCTCTGACCAGATAACAGCTCCAGTCTCAGCAGAGACAGAGTAGAGACAGAGGTACCTCTGACCAGATAACAGCTCTAGTCTCAGCAGAGACAGAGGTACCTCTGACCAGATAACAGCTCCAGTCTCAGTAGAGACAGAGGTACCTCTGACCAGATAACAGCTCCAGTCTGAGCAGAGACAGAGGTACCTCTGACCAGATAACAGCTCCAGTCTCAGTAGATACAGAGTAGGGACAGAGGTACCTCTGACCAGATAACAGCTCCAGTCTCAGCAGACACAGAGTAGAGGCAGAGGTACCTCTGACCAGATAACAGCTCCAGTCTCAGCAGAGACAGAGGTACCTCTGACCAGATAACAGCTCCAGTCTCAGCAGAGACAGAGGTACCTCTGACCAGATAACAGCTCCAGTCAGTAGAGACAGAGGTACCTCTGACCAGATAACAGCTCCAGTCTCAGCAGAGACAGAGGTACCGCTGACCAGATAACAGCTCCAGTCTCAGCAGAGACAGAGGTACCTCTGACCAGATAACAGCTCCAGTCTCAGCAGAGACAGAGTAGAGACAGAGGTACCTCTGACCAGATAACAGCTCCAGTCTCAGTAGAGACAGAGGTACCCCTGACCAGATAACAGCTCCAGTCTCAGCAGAGACAGAGTAGAGACATAGGTACCTCTGACCAGATAACAGCTCCAGTCTCAGCAGAGACAGAGGAACCTCTGACCAGATAACAGCTCCAGTCTCAGCAGAGACAGAGTAGAGACAGAGGTACCTCTGACCAGATAACAGCTCCAGTCTCAGCAGAGACAGAGGTACCTCTGACCAGATAACAGCTCCAGTCTCAGTAGAGACAGAGGTACCTCTGACCAGATAACAGCTCCAGTCTCAGCAGAGACAGAGGTACCTCTGACCAGATAACAGCTCCAGTCTCAGCAGAGACAGAGTAGAGACAGAGGTACCTCTGACCAGATAACAGCTCCAGTCTCAGCAGACACAGAGCAGAGACAGAGGTACCTCTGACCAGATAACAGCTCCAGTCTCAGTAGAGACAGAGGTACCTCTGACCAAATAACAGCTCCAGTCTCAGCAGAGACAGAGTAGAGACAGAGGTACCTCTGACCAGATAACAGCTCCAGTCTCAGCAGAGACAGAGTAGAGACAGAGGAACCTCTGACCAGATAACAGCTCCAGTCTCAGCAGAGACAGAGTAGAGACAGAGGTACCTCTGACCAGATAACAGCTCCAGTCTCAGCAGAGACAGAGCAGAGACAGAGGAACCTCTGACCAGATAACAGCTCCAGTCTCAGCAGAGACAGAGTAGAGACAGAGGTACCTCTGACCAGATAACAGCTCCAGTCTCAGCAGAGACAGAGGTACCTCTGACCAGATAACAGCTCCAGTCTCAGTAGAGACAGAGGTACCTCTGACCAGATAACAGCTCCAGTCTGAGCAGAGACAGAGGTACCTCTGACCAGATAACAGCTCCAGTCTCAGTAGATACAGAGTAGGGACAGAGGTACCTCTGACCAGATAACAGCTCCAGTCTCAGCAGACACAGAGTAGAGGCAGAGGTACCTCTGACCAGATAACAGCTCCAGTCTCAGCAGAGACAGAGGTACCTCTGACCAGATAACAGCTCCAGTCTCAGCAGAGACAGAGGTACCTCTGACCAGATAACAGCTCCAGTCAGTAGAGACAGAGGTACCTCTGACCAGATAACAGCTCCAGTCTCAGCAGAGACAGAGGTACCGCTGACCAGATAACAGCTCCAGTCTCAGCAGAGACAGAGGTACCTCTGACCAGATAACAGCTCCAGTCTCAGCAGAGACAGAGTAGAGACAGAGGTACCTCTGACCAGATAACAGCTCCAGTCTCAGTAGAGACAGAGGTACCCCTGACCAGATAACAGCTCCAGTCTCAGCAGAGACAGAGTAGAGACATAGGTACCTCTGACCAGATAACAGCTCCAGTCTCAGCAGAGACAGAGGAACCTCTGACCAGATAACAGCTCCAGTCTCAGCAGAGACAGAGTAGAGACAGAGGTACCTCTGACCAGATAACAGCTCCAGTCTCAGCAGAGACAGAGGTACCTCTGACCAGATAACAGCTCCAGTCTCAGTAGAGACAGAGGTACCTCTGACCAGATAACAGCTCCAGTCTCAGCAGAGACAGAGGTACCTCTGACCAGATAACAGCTCCAGTCTCAGCAGAGACAGAGTAGAGACAGAGGTACCTCTGACCAGATAACAGCTCCAGTCTCAGCAGACACAGAGCAGAGACAGAGGTACCTCTGACCAGATAACAGCTCCAGTCTCAGTAGAGACAGAGGTACCTCTGACCAAATAACAGCTCCAGTCTCAGCAGAGACAGAGGTACCTCTGACCAGATAACAGCTCCAGTCTCAGCAGAGACAGAGGTACCTCTGACCAGATAACAGCTCCAGTCTCAGCAGAGACAGAGTAGAGACAGAGGTACCTCTGACCAGATAACAGCTCCAGTCTCAGCAGAGACAGAGTAGAGACATAGGTACCTCTGACCAGATAACAGCTCCAGTCTCAGCAGACACAGAGCAGAGACAGAGGTACCTCTGACCAGATAACAGCTCCAGTCTCAGTAGAGACAGAGGTACCTCTGACCAGATAACAGCTCCAGTCTCAGCAGAGACAGAGGTACCTCTGACCAGATAACAGCTCCAGTCTCAGCAGAGACAGAGGTACCTCTGACCAGATAACAGCTCCAGTCTCAGCAGAGACAGAGTAGAGACAGAGTAGAGAAAGAGCAGAGACAGAGGTACCTCTGACCAGTTAACAGCTCCAGTCTCAGCAGAGACAGAACAGAGACAAAGGTACCTCTGACCAGATAACAGCTCCAGTCTCAGCAGAGACAGAGGTACCTCTGACCAGATAACAGCTCCAGTCTCAGGAGAGACAGAGGTACCTCTGACCAGATAACAGCTCCAGTCTCAGTAGAGACAGAGTAGAGACAGAGGTACCTCTGACCAGATAACAGCTCCAGTCTCAGCAGAGACAGATGTACCTCTGACCAGATAACAGTTCCAGTCTCAGTAGAGACAGAGTAGAGACAGAGGTACCGCTGACCAGATAACAGCTCCAGTCTCAGCAGAGACAGAGGTACCTCTGACCAGATAACAGTTCCAGTCTCAGCAGAGACAGAGTAGAGACAGAGGAACCTCTGACCAGATAACAGCTCCAGTCTCAGTAGAGACAGAGTAGAGACAGAGGTACCTCTGACCAGATAACAGGTCCAGTCTCAGCAGAGACAGAGTAGAGACAGAGGAACCTCTGACCAGATAACAGCTCCAGTCTCAGCAGAGACAGAGTAGAGACAGAGGTACCTCTGACCAGATAACAGCTCCAGTCTCAGCAGAGACAGAGCAGAGACAGAGGAACCTCTGACCAGATAACAGCTCCAGTCTCAGCAGAGACAGAGTAGAGACAGAGGTACCTCTGACCAGATAACAGCTCCAGTCTCAGCAGAGACAGAGGTACCTCTGACCAGATAACAGCTCCAGTCTCAGCAGAGACAGAGGTACCTCTGACCAGATAACAGCTCCAGTCTCAGCAGAGACAGAGTAAAGACAGAGGTACCTCTGACCAGATAACAGCTCCAGTCTCAGCAGAGACAGAGGTACCTCTGACCAGATAACAGCTCCAGTCTCAGCAGAGACAGAGGTACCTCTGACCAGATAACAGCTCCAGTCTCAGCAGAGACAGAGTAAAGACAGAGGTACCTCTGACCAGATAACAGCTCCAGTCTCAGCAGAGACAGAGGTACCGCTGACCAGATAACAGCTCCAGTCTCAGCAGAGACAGAGGTACCTCTGACCAGATAACAGCTCCAGTCTCAGCAGAGACAGAGTAGAGACAGAGGTACCTCTGACCAGATAACAGCTCCAGTCTCAGTAGAGACAGAGGTACCCCTGACCAGATAACAGCTCCAGTCTCAGCAGAGACAGAGTAGAGACATAGGTACCTCTAACCAGATAACAGCTCCAGTCTCAGCAGAGACAGAGTAGAGACAGAGGTACCTCTGACCAGATAACAGCTCCAGTCTCAGTAGAGACAGAGTAGAGACAGAGGTACCTCTGACCAGATAACAGGTCCAGTCTCAGCAGAGACAGAGTAGAGACAGAGGAACCTCTGACCAGATAACAGCTCCAGTTTCAGCAGAGACAGAGTAGAGACAGAGGTACCTCTGACCAGATAACAGCTCCAGTCTCAGCAGAGACAGAGCAGAGACAGAGGAACCTCTGACCAGATAACAGCTCCAGTCTCAGCAGAGACAGAGTAGAGACAGAGGTACCTCTGACCAGATAACAGCTCCAGTCTCAGCAGAGACAGAGGTACCTCTGACCAGATAACAGCTCCAGTCTCAGCAGAGACAGAGGTACCTCTGACCAGATAACAGCTCCAGTCTCAGCAGAGACAGAGTAAAGACAGAGGTACCTCTGACCAGATAACAGCTCCAGTCTCAGCAGAGACAGAGGTACCTCTGACCAGATAACAGCTCCAGTCTCAGCAGAGACAGAGGTACCTCTGACCAGATAACAGCTCCAGTCTCAGCAGAGACAGAGGTACCTCTGACCAGATAACAGCTCCAGTCTCAGCAGAGACAGAGTAGAGACAGAGGTACCTCTGACCAGATAACAGCTCCAGTCTCAGCAGAGACAGAGGTACCTCTGACCAGATAACAGCTCCAGTCTCAGGAGAGACAGAGGTACCTCTGACCAGATAACAGCTCCAGTCTCAGCAGAGACAGAGTAGAGACAGAGGTACCTCTGACCAGATAACAGCTCCAGTCTCAGCAGACACAGAGTAGAGAAAGAGGTACCTCTGACCAGATAACAGCTCCAGTCTCAGCAGAGACAGAGTAAAGACAGAGGTACCTCTGACCAGTTAACAGCTCCAGTCAGTATAGACAGAGGAACCTCTGACCAGATAACAGCTCCAGTCTCAGCAGAGACATAGTAGAGACAGAGGTACCTCTGACCAGATAACAGCTCCAGTCTCCGTAGAGACAGAGATACCTCTGACCAGATAACAGCTCCAGTCTGAGCAGAGACAGAGGTACCTCTGACCAGATAACAGCTCCAGTCTCAGTAGAGACAGAGTAGGGACAGAGGTACCTCTGACCAGATAACAGCTCCAGTCTCAGTAGAGACAGAGGTACCTCTGACCAGATAACAGCTCCAGTCTCAGCAGAGACAGAGGTACCTCTGACCAGATAACAGCTCCAGTCTCAGCAGAGACAGAGGTACCTCTGACCAGATAACAGCTCCAGTCTCAGCAGAGACAGAGTAGAGACAGAGGTACCTCTGACCAGATAACAGCTCCAGTCTCAGCAGAGACAGAGGTACCTCTGACCAGATAACAGCTCCAGTCTCAGCAGAGACAGAGGTACCGCTGACCAGATAACAGCTCCAGTCTCAGCAGAGACAGAGGTACCGCTGACCAGATAACAGCTCCAGTCTCAGCAGAGACAGAGGTACCTCTGACCAGATAACAGCTCCAGTCTCAGCTGAGACAGAGTAGAGACAGAGGTACCTCTGACCAGATAACAGCTCCAGTCTCAGCAGAGACAGAGGTACCTCTGACCAGATAACAGCTCCAGTCTCAGCAGAGACAGAGTAGAGACAGAGGTACCTCTGACCAGATAACAGCTCCAGTCTCAGCAGAGACAGAGGTACCTCTGACCAGATAACAGCTCCAGTCTCAGCAGAGACAGAGTAGAGACAGAGGTACCTCTGACCAGATAACAGCTCCAGTCTCAGCAGAGACAGAGTAGAGACAGAGGAACCTCTGACCAGATAACAGCTCCAGTCTCAGCAGAGACAGAGTAGAGACAGAGGAACCTCTGACCAGATAACAGCTCCAGTCTCAGTAGAGACAGAGTAGAGACAGAGGTACCTCTGACCAGATAACAGCTCCAGTCTCAGCAGAGACAGAGTAGAGACAGAGGAACCTCTGACCAGATAACAGCTCCAGTCTCAGCAGAGACAGAGTAGAGACAGAGGTACCTCTGACCAGATAACAGCTCCAGTCTCAGCAGAGACAGAGGTACCTCTGACCAGATAACAGCTCCAGTCTCAGCAGAGACAGAGTAGAGACAGAGGTACCTCTGACCAGATAACAGCTCCAGTCTCAGCAGACACAGAGTAGAGACAGAGGCACCTCTGACCAGATAACAGCTCCAGTCTCAGCAGACACAGAGTAGAGAAAGAGGTACCTCTGACCAGATAACAGCTCCAGTCTCAGCAGAGACAGAGTAAAGACAGAGGTACCTCTGACCAGTTAACAGCTCCAGTCAGTATAGACAGAGGAACCTCTGACCAGATAACAGCTCCAGTCTCAGCAGAGACAGAGTAGAGACAGAGGTACCTCTGACCAGATAACAGCTCCAGTCTCAGCAGAGACAGAGTAGAGACAGAGGTACCTCTGACCAGATAACTAAAAAACCTCCTCTTTATTCATACAAACTTAACATTATTTCATTTCAACGGCAATTCCTGGTAAATTCTGTTGGAAACACCCCCTGAGGAAGCTGTTTTTAAACGGAGTGGTTTGGAGTGGAGAGCCACTCTCAGTAGTGAATAATACCTTATTACACTAAACCCTACACCCTCTGTGTAATGATGTCATAAAACAGTCATCTGTTTAGAATGACCATCTGAATGATCTGTGTGTATTAATGTTTAACCTTCAGCTCCACTAACCTCCTTTAATTAGACACTAATACCCCATCATCATCGCCCTGGAAGAAACTAGCCGTGACCAAACCAATGGACCCCAGCTATGCTGCTAATTCCTGACGCAATTAGCTTTTCATGTTGAGAGATTTAGCTGATTATCTGCACAATTTCACACCGTTTTTATGCAGTTCTGCCTTTACAGAACGTCTTGTTAATTCTGCCTTTACAGAACGTCTTGTTAATTCTGCCTTTACAGAACGTCTTGTTAATTCTGCCTTTACAGAACGTCTTGTTAATTCTGCCTTTACAGAACGTCTTGTTAATTCTGCCTTTACAGAACGTCTTGTTAATTCTGCCTTTACAGAACGTCATGTTCATTCTGCCTTTACAGAACGTCTTGTTAATTCTGCCTTTACAGAACGTCTTGTTAATTCTGCCTTTACAGAACGTCATGTTCATTCTGCCTTTACAGAACGTCTTGTTAATTCTGCCTTTACAGAACGTCATGTTCATTCTGCCTTTATAGAACATCAGGTTCATTCTGCCTTTATAGAACATCAGGTTCATTCTGCCTTTACAGAACGTCATGTTCATTCTGCCTTTATAGAACATCAGGTTCATTCTGCCTTTACAGAACGTCATGTTCATTCTGCCTTTACAGAACGTCTTGTTAATTCTGCCTTTACAGAACGTCATGTTCATTCTGCCTTTACAGAACGTCTTGTTAATTCTGCCTTTACAGAACGTCTTGTTAATTCTGCCTTTACAGAACGTCATGTTCATTCTGCCTTTATAGAACATCAGGTTCATTCTGCCTTTACAGAACGTCTTGTTAATTCTGCCTTTACAGAACGTCATGTTCATTCTGCCTTTATAGAACATCAGGTTCATTCTGCCTTTACAGAACGTCATGTTCATTCTGCCTTTATAGAACATCAGGTTCATTCTGCCTTTACAGAACATCAGGTTCATTCTGCCTTTATAGAACATCAGGTTCATTCTGCCTTTACAGAACATCAGGTTCATTCTGCCTTTACAGAACATCAGGTTCATTCTGCCTTTACAGAACATCTGGTCCATTCTGCCTTTATAGAACATCAGGTTCATTCTGCCTTTACAGAACATCAGGTTCATTCTGCCTTTACAGAACATCTGGTCCATTCTGCCTTTATAGAACATCAGGTTCATTCTGCCTTTACAGAACATCTGGTCCATTCTGCCTTTATAGAACATCAGGTTCATTCTGCCTTTACAGAACATCAGGTTCATTCTGCCTTTACAGAACATCAGGTTAATTCTGCCTTTACAGAACATCAGGTTCATTCTGCTTTTACAGAACATCAGGTTCATTCTGCCTTTACAGAACATCTGGTCCATTCTGCCTTTATAGAACATCAGGTTCATTCTGCCTTTACAGAACATCAGGTTCATTCTGCCTTTACAGAACATCAGGTTCATTCTGCCTTTACAGAACATCTGGTCCATTCTGTCTTTACAGAACATCAGGTTCATTCTGCCTTTACAGAACATCTGGTCCATTCTGTCTTTACAGAACGTCTTGTTCAAAACACTTTTCATAGCAGAGGCTGAAAAGCCCACAAGAGGACATTCTTCATATTGTTGGGCCATTGTGTCAATGCAATGCCATATTACTGGGCTGTAACCTTATGGTGAATCTGGTCATTTCTGACAGAGTAAATGTCCACACTACCAGAGACTCCAAGTCAACTATAACACCACCACAGAGATAAGATCAATGCAATCCTTACAGAGGAAACTCAGCACTAAAGCCTAATAGAAATATAAAGGCCTTGTTCCCGCGTTTGGGCGGAGACGGCATTCACAGTGAACACTGCATACCTTGGTTCAATCAGAAATCACCTTGACATTCAAATAGAGCATGAAGTCTCCATTAGATGTTAAATCAGGACAACAGACATGAGAACAGTGTTGTCCTGGTGCTAACTCAGACCAGAGGGAGTCTATATTAGATGTTAAATCAGGACAACAGACATGAGAACAGTGTCAGTGTTGTCCTGATGCTAACTCAAACCAGAGGGAGTCTATATTAGATGTTAAATCAGGACAGTGACAGTATTGTCCTGGTGCTAACTCAGACCAGAGGGAGTCTATATTAGATGTTAAATCAGGACAACAGACATGAGAACAGTGTCAGTGTTGTCCTGGTGCTAACTCACACCAGAGGGAGTCTATATTAGATGTTAAATCAGGACAACAGACATGATAACAGTGTCAGTGTTGTCCTGATGCTAACTCAAACCAGAGGGAGTCTATATTAGATGTTAAATCAGGACAGTGACAGTGTTGTCCTGGTGCTAACTCAAACCAGAGGGAGTCTATATTAGATGTTAAATCAGGACAACAGACATGAGAACAGTGTTGTCCTGATGCTAACTCAAACCAGAGGGAGTCTATATTAGATGTTAAATCAGGACAGTGACAGTGTTGTCCTGGTGCTAACTCAGACCAGAGGGAGTCTATATTAGATGTTAAATCAGGACAGTGACAGTGTTGTCCTGGTGCTAACTCAGACCAGAGGGAGTCTATATTAGATGTTAAATCAGGACAGTGACAGTGTTGTCCTGGTGCTAACTCAGACCAGAGGGAGTCTATATTAGATGTTAAATCAGGACAACAGACAAGAGAACAGTGACAGTGTTGTCCTGGTGCTAACTCAGACCAGAGGGAGTCTATATTAGATGTTAAATCAGGACAACAGACATGAGAACAGTGTCAGTGTTGTCCTGGTGCTAACTCAGACCAGAGGGAGTCTATATTAGATGTTAAATCAGGACAACAGACATGAGAACAGTGTCAGTGTTGTCCTGATGCTAACTCAAACCAGAGGGAGTCTATATTAGATGTTAAATCAGGACAACAGACATGAGAACAGTGTTGTCCTGGTGCTAACTCAGACCAGAGGAAGTCTATATTAGATGTTAAATCAGGACAACAGACATGAGAACAGTGTTGTCCTGGTGCTAACTCAGACCAGAGGGAGTCTATATTAGATGTTAAATCAGGACAGTGACAGTGTTGTCCTGGTGCTAACTCAGACCAGAGGGAGTCTATATTAGATGTTAAATCAGGACAACAGACATGAGAACAGTGTTGTCCTGGTGCTAACTCAGACCAGAGGGAGTCTATATTAGATGTTAAATCAGGACAACAGACATGATAACAGTGTTGTCCTGGTGCTAACTCAGACCAGAGGGAGTCTCCATTAGATGTTAAATCAGGACAACAGACATGAGAACAGTGTTGTCCTGGTGCTAACTCAGACCAGAGGAAGTCTATATTAGATGTTAAATCAGGACAACAGACATGAGAACAGTGACAGTGTTGTCCTGGTGCTAACTCAGAACAGAGGGAGTCTATATTAGATGTTAAATCAGGACAGTGACAGTGTTGTCCTGGTGCTAACTCAGACCAGAGGGAGTCTATATTAGATGTTAAATCAGGACAACAGACATGAGAACAGTGACAGTGTTGTCCTGGTGCTAACTCAGAACAGAGGGAGTCTATATTAGATGTTAAATCAGGACAGTGACAGTGTTGTCCTGGTGCTAACTCAGACCAGAGGGAGTCTCCATTAGATGTTAAATCAGGACAACAGACATGAGAACAGTGTTGTCCTGGTGCTAACTCAGACCAGAGGGAGTCTATATTAGATGTTAAATCAGGACAACAGACATGAGAACAGTGACAGTGTTGTCCTGGTGCTAACTCAGAACAGAGGGAGTCTATATTAGATGTTAAATCAGGACAGTGACAGTGTTGTCCTGGTGCTAACTCAGACCAGAGGGAGTCTCCAGGTTAAGAATGGAGGATTGGAGAGAGAGATCAGAGATCAGCCTAACTTTCTAGGCACTGAATAAAATAAGTAATCACTTGTTCTCCAGAGCACCACCTTATTAACAACTTTATCCTGACTTTATAACTACTCTATAAACAATATTTTCCCACGGATCCATCAGAGAAGTGTTTTGTAGTTCTCTCTCTGTGTGTGTGTGTGGTGGCCTCTGGTGAGAACAGATGACGTGTCTACAGAGCTGCTCTGATGAAGGATCTGAACAGCTCCAACACATCCCACCCCTGGAAGACAGCCTTTCCTGCCAACATAATTACAACCACACTTTCAACTACTGACGCTGCTTTAGATGGCTAATCTTATCAAATCCACACCAGGCCCATCAAACTATCATATTTATTAATCAAGTAAGAACAAAGTTAATGGTTCAATCTGAAGAAGAAGAAAGAAAATGAAAAGTAATCAGCTCTACATTTAGATCATTAAACAACAGTGAAGGGTGTTGTATTCTTGGTGATTTGATCATATGAACATATTTCAGACTCATCATTTAAATATATTTCAGACTCAAAATATGAACTTATTTCAGACTCATCATTTAAATATATTTCAGACTCAAAATATGAACTTATTTCAGACTCATCATTTAAATATATTTCAGACTCAAAATATGAACTTATTTCAGACTCATCATTTAAATATATTTCAGACTCAAAATATGAACTTATTTCAGACTCATCATTTAAATATATTTCAGACTCAAAATATGAACTTATTTCAGACTCATCATTTAAATATATTTCAGACTCACAATATGAACATATTTCAGACTCATCATTTTAATATCTTTCACTATCATCAAATTAATATGTTTTATATCATCATATGAACATATTTCAGGATCATCAAATTAATATCTTTCACTATCATCAAATTAATATCTTTCACTATCATCAAATTAATATATTTTAGTATCATCAAATGAATATATTTTAGCATCATTATAGGAATATATTTTAGCATCATTATAGGAATATATTTTAGCATCATTATAGGAATATATTTTAGCATCATTATAGGATTATATTTTAGCATCATTATAGGATTATATTTTAGTATCATCAAATGAATATATTTTAGCATCATTATAGGAATATATTTTAGCATCATTATATGAATATATTTTAGCATCATTATAGGAATATATTTTAGCATCATTATAGGATTATATTTTAGCATCATTATAGGAATATATTTTAGCATCATTATAGGATTATATTTTAGCATCATTATAGGATTATATTTTAGTATCATCAAATGAATATATTTTAGCATCATTATAGGAATATATTTTAGCTTCCCACCGCGGTAAGAGGGATATCATTCCCAAACGATGTTCTTTATAACAGATGATTTTCACAATAGCTGCTGCACTTCATATGCTATATTTGCTGTAATAATTGCTATATAAATGCTATGGCTATCACAGATAGTGTACACACACACACACACACACACACACACGCACACACGCACGCACGCACGCACGCACGCACGCACGCACGCACGCACGCACACAGACACACACACACACACACGCACGCACGCACACACACAGACACACACACACACACACACACACACACACACACGCACGCACGCACGCACGCACGCACGCACGCACGCACACAGACACACACACACACACGCACGCACGCACGCACGCACACACACAGACACACACACACACACACACACACGCACGCACGCACGCACACACACACACAGACACAGACACACACACACACACACACACGATCACCCTTCTGAAAATGTATTTCAACATGCGTTGGCCTAAAGTGTCCCCATCCTCTCCTGAAAGTGTTTTTCAGCAGCATAAGAGGTCGTATTCAAATGAAGAGAGAAGACCTTTCACATACTGTACATGAGACCATAGTGGAGAGCTTAGCATAACTTCCACTGATTTACAATGCTAATTCTGGCAGTCAAATTCAGTGTGTGGCTCCAGACTATGGAGACACCCAGCAATTCTTTACGCTCTGAAACGTTCTGCTTATCAGCCAGACGCAACGATCAACTTCTCACATCCCCCCAATTCCTCACAGACTTCAAGGGGAGGATCATCAACACTCAAATGCAGGCAGATGTTTCCTACTCATGTCAATACGTATATCTAAATCCTTAAATGAAACATGTTAATTGCTGTTAAGGCTTAGTATCAAACTGGGACCCCTTTGCCTCCCTTCCCCTGTCCTAATAACATGTCACCAAGTATTGTTGAAGTCATTAAATGGTGTCTTTCAAACAGAGGAACAATGAGCCCTGTGTCTCCCTGCCTTCCTTCTGAGAGTAATAACCCCTAAGAACCATAACAGAGGATTTATTACACCAACAATCGTTTGTGAACCAAGGAGATCATTCTATTAAAACCTGTCTGTCTATGGAGGGGAGAATTCATCTAGTTTCCCTCCTGTCTGTCTGTCTATGGAGGGGAGAATTCATCTAGTTTCCCTCCTGTCTGTCTGTCTATGGAGGGGAGAATTCATCTAGTGTCCCTCCTGTCTGTCTGTCTATGGAGGGGATAATTAATATAGTGTCCCTCCTGTCTGTCTTTCTGTCTATGGAGGGGATAATTTATCTAGTTTCCCTCCTGTCTGTCTGTCTATGGAGGGGAGAATTAATCTAGTGTCCCTCCTGTCTGTCTGTCTATGGAGGGGAGAATTCATCTAGTGTCCCTCCTGTCTGTCTGTCTATGGAGGGGATAATTAATATAGTGTCCCTCCTGTCTGTCTGTCTGTCTATGGAGGGGAGAATTCATCTAGTTTCCCTCCTGTCTGTCTGTCTATGGAGGGGAGAATTCATCTAGTTTTCCCTCCTGTCTGTCTTTCTGTCTATGGAGGGGATAATTCATCTAGTTTCCCTCCTGTCTGTCTGTCTATGGATGGGAGAATTCATCTAGTTTCCCTCCTGTCTGTCTATGGAGGGGATAATTAATCTAGTGTCCCTCCGGTCTGTCTGTCTGTCTGTCTGTCTGTCTGTCTGTCTGTCTGTCTGTCTGTCTGTCTGTCTTTCTGTCTATGGAGGGGATAATTCATCTAGTTTCCTGTCTGTCTGTCTGTCTGTCTGTCTGTCTGTCTGTCTGTCTGTCTGTCTGTCTGTCTGTCTGTATGTCTGTCTGTCTATGGAGGGGATAATTCATCTAGTTTCCCTCCTGTCTTTCTGTCGATGGAGGGGAGAATTAATCTAGTTTCCCTCCTGTCTGTCTGTCTATGGAGGGGAGAATTCATCTAGTTTCCCTCCTGTCTGTCTTTCTGTCTATGGAGGGGAGAATTCATCTAGTTACCCTCCTGTCTGTCTGTCTGTCTATGGAGGGGATAATTAATCTAGTTTCCCTCCTGTCTGTCTGTCTATGGAGGGGAGAATTCATCTAGTTTTCCCTCCTGTCTGTCTTTCTGTCTATGGAGGGGATAATTCATCTAGTTTCCCTCCTGTCTGTCTGTCTGTCTATGGAGGGGAGAATTCATCTAGTTTCCCTCCTGTCTGTCTGTCTATGGAGGGGATAATTCATCTAGTGTCCCTCCTGTCTGTCTGTCTATGGAGGGGAGAATTCATCTAGTTTCCCTCCTGTCTGTCTGTCTATGGAGGGGATAATTCATCTAGTGTCCCTCCTGTCTGTCTGTCTATGGAGGGGAGAACTCATCTAGTTTCCCTCCTGTCTGTCTGTCTATGGAGGGGATAATTCATCTAGTTTCCCTCCTGTCTGTCTGTCTATGTAGGGGAGAATTAATCTAGTTTCCCTCCTGTCTGTCTGTCTATGGAGGGGAGAATTCATCTAGTTTCCCTCCTGTCTGTCTGTCTATGGAGGGGAGAAGTCATCTAGTTTTCCCTCCTGTCTATCTTTCTGTCTATGGAGGGGATAATTAATCTAGTTTCCCTCCTGTCTGTCTGTCTATGGAGGGGAGAATTCATCTAGTTTTCCCTCCTGTCTGTCTTTCTGTCTATGGAGGGGATAATTCATCTAGTTTCCCTCCTGTCTGTCTGTCTATGGAGGGGAGAATTCATCTAGTGTCTCTCCTGTCTGTCTGTCTATGGAGGGGAGAATTCATCTAGTTTCCCTCCTGTCTGTCTGTCTATGGAGGGGAGAATTCATCTAGTTTCCCTCCTGTCTGTCTGTCTGTCTGTCTATGGAGGGGAGAATTCATCTAGTGCCCCTCCTGTGTTCCATATTCACAACTACGTATATGTTGTGTCCATTTAGTAGTGTAGTATAGAGTAGTGTAGTGTAGTATAGTGCAGCATGGAGTAGTACTTTGTAGTATACTGGAGCGTGGTGTGATGCAGTATAGTATAGTATAGTGTAGTGTGGTGTAGTGTAGTGTGGTGTAGTATAGTGGAGTGTGATGTGACGCAGGATAGTATAGTATAGTGTAGTGTGGTGTAGTATAGTGTAGTGTAGTATAGTGGAGTGTGATGCGATGCAGTATAGCATAGTGTAGTGTGGTGTAGTATAGTGTAGTGTGATGTGATGCAGTATAGTATAGTGTAGTGTGGTGTAGTGTAGTGTGGTGTAGTATAGTGTAGTGTAGTATAGTGGAGTGTGATGTGATGCAGTATAGTATAGTGTAGTGTGGTGTAGTATAGTGTAGTGTGATGTGATGCAGTATAGTACAGTATAGTGTAGTGCAGTACAGTATAGAGTTGTGTAGTATAGAGTTGTGTGTTGCAGTATAGTGTAGTATAGTGCAGTAGAGTGGAGTGTAGTATAGTGGGGTGTGGTGTAATACAGTATAGTGTAGTATGGTGTAGTGCAGTGCAGTATAGAGTGATGTAATGCAGTATGGTGTAGTGTAGTGTAATGCAGTATAGTGTCGTGTAGTATAGAGTAGTGTAATGCAGTATAGTGTAGTGTAGTATAGAGTTGTGTGGTGTAATACAGTATAGTGTAGTGTAGTGTAGTGTAGTGTAGTGTAATGCAGTATAGTGTAATGCAATGCAGTATAGTGTAGTGCAGTATAGTGTAGTGTAACATAGTATAGTGTGGTGTAGTATGGTGTAGTGTAACACCGTATGGTGTAGTGTAGTATAGGGTGATGTAGTATAGCATAGCGTGGCACAGTATAGCGCAGTATAGTATAGTGTAGGCAGTGCAGTATAGTGTGGTGTAGTGTAATGCAGTATAGTGTAGGCGGTGTAGTATAGTGTAGTGTAACGTAGTATAGTGCAGTATAGTGTGGTGTAGTGTAACGTAGTATAGTGCAGTATAGTGTGGTGTAGTGTAATGTAGTATAGTGCAGTATAGTGTGGTATAGTGTAGTGTAATACAGTATAGTGTGGTATGATGTAGTGCAATGCAGTATAGCGCATATTCTATAGGTGTGAGCGTCTGTTTTAGTGGTGTCCATATTCTATAGGTGTGAGTGTCTGTTTTAGTGGTGTCCATATTCTATAGGTGTGAGCGTCTGTTTTAGTGGTGTCCATATTCTATAGGTGTGAGTGTCTGTTTTAGTAGTCTCCATATTCTATAGGTGTGAGTGTCTGTTTTAGTAGAGTCCATATTCTATAGGTGTGAGCGTCTGTTTTAGTGGTGTCCATATTCTATAGATGTGATGTGACCATCTGTTTTAGTAGTGTCCATATTCTATAGGTGTGAGCGTCTGTTTTAGTGGTGTCCATATTCTATAGGTGTGAGAGTCTGTTTTAGTAGTGTCCATATTCTATAGATGTGAGTGTCTGTTTTAGTAGAGTCCATATTCTATAGGTGTGAGAGTCTGTTTTAGTAGTGTCCATAATCTATAGGTGTGAGCGTCTGTTTTAGTAGAGTCCATATTCTATAGGTGTGAGCGTCTGTTTTAGTAGTGTCCATATTCTATAGATGTGAGTGTCTGTTTTAGTAGTGTCCATAATCTATAGGTGTGAGCGTCTGTTTTAGTAGAGTCCATATTCTATAGGTGTGAGTGTCTGTTTTAGTGGTGTCCATATTCTATAGATGTGAGTGTCTGTTTTAGTGGTGTCCATATTCTATAGGTGTGAGTGTCTGTTTTAGTAGTGTCCATATTCTATAGATGTGAGTGTCTGTTTTAGTAGTGTCCATAATCTATAGGTGTGAGTGTCTGTTTTAGTAGTGTCCATATTCTATATGTGTGACCGTCTGTTTTAGTGGTGTCCATATTCTATAGATCTGATGTGACCATCTGTTTTAGTAGTGTCCATATTCTATAGGTGTGAGCGTCTGTTTTAGTAGTGTCCATATTCTATAGGTGTGAGCGTCTGTTTTAGTTGTGTCCATATTCTATAGGTGTGAGCGTCTGTTTTAGTTGTGTCCATATTCTATAGGTGTGAGTGTCTGTTTTAGTAGTGTCCATAATCTATAGGTGTGAGCGTCTGTTTTAGTGGTGTCCATATTCTATAGATGTGATGTGACCATCTGTTTTAGTAGTGTCCATATTCTATAGGTGTGACCATCTGTTTTAGTAGTGTCCATATTCTATAGGTGGGAGCGTCTGTTTTAGTAGTGTCCATATTCTATAGGTGTGAGTGTCTGTTTTAGTGGTGTCAATATTCTATAGATGTGATGTGACCATCTGTTTTAGTGGTGTCCATATTCTATAGATGTGATGTGACCGTCTGTTTTAGTGGTGTCCATATTCTATAGATGTGATGTGACCGTCTGTTTTAGTGGTGTCTATATTCTATAGGTTTGTGTGTCTGTTTTAGTAGTGTCCAAATTCTATATGTGTGACCGTCTGTTTTAGTGGTGTCCATATTCTATAGGTGTGACCGTCTGTTTTAGTAGTCTCCATATTCTATAGGTGTGAGCGTCTGTTTTAGTGGTGTCCATTTTCTATAGATGTGAGTGTCTGTTTTAGTGGTGTCCATATTCTATAGGTGTGACCGTCTGTTTTAGTTGTGTCCATATTCTATAGGTGTGACCGTCTGTTTTAGTAGTGTCCATATTCTATAGATGTGACCATCTGTTTTAGTGGTGTCCATATTCTATAGGTGTGACCATCTGTTTTAGTGGTGTCCATATTCTATAGGTGTGAGTGTCTGTTTTAGTAGTGTCTATATTCTATAGGTGTGACCATCTGTTTTAGTGGTGTCCATATTCTATAGGTGTGAGTGTCTGTTTTAGTGGTGTCCATATTCTATAGGTGTGACCGTCTGTTTTAGTAGTGTCCATATTCTATAGGTGTGACCGTCTGTTTTAGTAGTGTCCATATTCTATAGATGTGATGTGACCATCTGTTTTAGTAGTGTCCATATTCTATAGATGTGATGTGACCATCTGTTTTAGTAGTGTCCATATTCTATAGGTGTGAGCGTCTGTTTTAGTGGTGTCCATTTTCTATAGATGTGATGTGACCATCTGTTTTAGTAGTGTCCATATTCTATAGGTGTGAGTGTCTGTTTTAGTAGAGTCCATATTCTATAGGTGTGACCATCTGTTTTAGTGGTGTCCATATTCTATAGGTGTGAGTGTCTGTTTTAGTAGAGTCCATATTCTATAGGTGTGAGTGTCTGTTTTAGTAGTGTCCATATTCTATAGGTGTGAGTGTCTGTTTTAGTAGAGTCCATATTCTATAGGTGTGAGCGTCTGTTTTAATAGTGTCCATAATCTATAGGTGTGACCGTCTGTTTTAGTGGTGTCCATATTCTATAAATGTGATGTGACCATCTGTTTTAGTAGTGTCCATATTCTATAGGTGTGAGTGTCTGTTTTAGTAGTGTCCATATTCTATAGGTGTGAGCGTCTGTTTTAGTGGTGTCCATATTCTATAGGTGTGAGTGTCTGTTTTAGTGGTGTCCATATTCTATAGGTGTGAGCGTCTGTTTTAGTAGAGTCCATATTCTATAGGTGTGAGTGTCTGTTTTAGTAGTGTCCATATTCTATAGGTGTGATCGTCTGTTTTAGTAGAGTCCATATTCTATAGGTGCGAGAGTCTGTTTTAGTAGTGTCCATAATGTGGTTGTCTCTGGTTAGTTGTAGGGCTAGTCTTTGGATGTGGTGGTCCCTGGTTAGTTATAGGGCTAGTCTGCTGATGCGGTGGTCCCTGGTTAGTTATAGGGCTAGTCTGTGGATGTGATGGTCTCTGGTTAGTTGTAGGGCTAGTCTGTGGATGTGATGGTCTCTTGTTAGTTGTAGGGCTAGTCTGAGGATGTGGTGGTCTCTGGTTAGTTGTAGGGCTAGTCTGTGGATGTGGTGGTCTCTGGTTAGTTGTAGGGCTAGTCTGTGTATGTGGTGGTCCCTGGTTAGTTGTAGGGCTAGTCTGCTGATGTGGTGGTCCCTGGTTAGTTATAGGGCTAGTCTGTAGATGTGGTGGTCCCTGGTTAGTTATAGGGCTAGTCTGTGGATGTGGTGGTCCCTGGTTAGTTATAGGGCTAGTCTGTGGATGTGGTGGTCTCTGGTTAGTTGTAGGGCTAGTCTGTGGATGTGATGGTCTCTGGTTAGTTGTAGGGCTAGTCTGTGGATGTGGTGGTCCCTGGTTAGTTGTAGGGCTAGTCTGTGGATGTGGTTGTCTCTGGTTAGTTTTAGGGCTAGTCTGTGGATGTGGTTGTCTTTGGTTAGTTGTAGGGCTAGTCTGTGGATGTGGTTGTCTCTGGTTTGTTGTAGGGCTAGTCTGTGGATGTGGTGGTCTCTGGTTAGTTGTAGGGCTAGTCTGTGGATGTGGTGGTCTCTGGTTAGTTGTAGGGCTTGTCTGTGGATGTTATGGTCTCTGGTTAGTTGTAGGGCTAGTCTGTGGATGTGATGGTCTCTGGTTAGTTGTAGGGCTAGTCTGCGGATGTGGTGGTCTCTGGTTAGTTGTAGGGCTAGTCTGTGGATGTGGTGGTCTCTGGTTAGTTGTATGGCTTGTCTGTGGATGTGATGGTCTCTGGTTAGTTGTAGGGCTCGTCTGTAGATGTGGTGGTCCATGGTTAGTTGTAGGGCTAGTCTGTGGATGTGGTTGTCTCTGGTTTGTTGTAGGGCTAGTCTGTGGATGTGGTGGTCTCTGGTTAGTTGTAGGGCTAGTCTGTGGATGTGGTGGTCTCTGGTTAGTTGTAGGGCTTGTCTGTGGATGTTATGGTCTCTGGTTAGTTGTAGGGCTAGTCTGTGGATGTGATGGTCTCTGGTTAGTTGTAGGGCTAGTCTGCGGATGTGGTGGTCTCTGGTTAGTTGTAGGGCTAGTCTGTGGATGTGGTGGTCTCTGGTTAGTTGTATGGCTTGTCTGTGGATGTGATGGTCTCTGGTTAGTTGTAGGGCTCGTCTGTAGATGTGGTGGTCCATGGTTAGTTGTAGGGCTAGTCTGTGGATGTGGTTGTCTGGTTAGTTGTAGGGCTAGTCTGTGGATGTGGTTGTCTTTGGTTAGTTGTAGGGCTAGTCTGTGGATTTGGTTGTCTCTAGTTTGTTGTAGGGCTAGTCTGTGGATGTGGTGGTCTCTGGTTAGTTGTAGGGCTTGTCTGTGGATGTTATGGTCTCTGGTTAGTTGTAGGGCTAGTCTGTGGATGTGATGGTCTCTGGTTAGTTGTAGGGCTAGTCTGTGGATGTGGTGGTCTCTGGCTAGTCTGTTTCAACTCAGTGAGCTTTACATACTCAGTGAGCTTTACATACTCAGTGAGCTTTACATACTCACTGAGCTTTCATAAAGGTAAAACATAGACAGTGTAGTCTAGTCACAGATACTCAGAGGACTCAGAGGACCTCAGCATGCTGCTCCACAGACAAACAACAAAACCATCTGCAGGAATCTTTTCTATACAGACAGGGAGAGAGGAGAAGAGTGAAGCAGGAATCTTTTCTATACAGACTGGGAGAGAGGAGAAGAGTGAAGCAGGAATCTTTTCTATACAGACAGGGAGAGAGGAGAAGAGTGAAGCAGGAATCTTTTCTATACAGACAGGGAGAGAGGAGAAGAGTGAAGCAGGAATCTTTTCTATACAGACAGGGTGAGAGGAGAAGAGTGAAGCAGGAATCCTTTCTATACAGACAGGGAGAGAGGAGAAGAGTGAAGCAGGAATCCTTTCTATACAGACAGGGAGAGAGGAGAAGAGTGAAGCAGGAATCTTTTCTATACAGACAGGGAGAGAGGAGAAGAGTGAAGCAGGAATCTTTTCTATACAGACAGGGAGAGAGGAGAAGAGTGAAGCAGGAATCTTTTCTATACAGACAGGGTGAGAGGAGAAGAGTGAAGCAGGAATCTTTTCTATACAGACAGTGAGAGAGGAGAAGAGTGAAGCAGGAATCTTTTCTATACAGACAGGGTGAGAGGAGAAGAGTGAAGCAGGAATCTTTTCTATACAGACAGGGTGAGAGGAGAAGAGTGAAGCAGGAATCTTTTCTATACAGACAGGGTGAGAGGAGAAGAGTGACGCAGGAATCTTTTCTATACAGACAGTGAGAGAGGAGAAGAGTGAAGCAGGAATCTTTTCTATACAGACAGGGAGAGAGGAGAAGAGTGAAGCAGGAATCTTTTCTATACAGACAGGGTGAGAGGAGAAGAGTGAAGCAGGAATCTTTTCTATACAGACAGGGTGAGAGGAGAAGAGTGAAGCAGGAATCTTTTCTATACAGACAGGGTGAGAGGAGAAGAGTGAAGCCGGAATCTTTTCTATACAGACAGGGTGAGAGGAGAAGAGTGAAGCAGGAATCTTTTCTATACAGACAGGGTGAGAGGAGAAGAGTGAAGCAGGAATCTTTTCTAAACAGACAGGGTGAGAGGAGAAGAGTGAAGCAGGAATCTTTTCTATACAGACAGGGAGAGAGGAGAAGAGTGAAGCAGGAATCTTTTCTATACAGACAGGGTGAGAGGAGAAGAGTGAAGCCGGAATCTTTCTATACAGACAGGGTGAGAGGAGAAGAGTGAAGCAGGAATCTTTTCTATACAGACAGGGTGAGAGGAGAAGAGTGAAGCAGGAATCTTTTCTAAACAGACAGGGTGAGAGGAGAAGAGTGAAGCAGGAATCTTTTCTATACAGACAGGGAGAGAGGAGAAGAGTGAAGCAGGAATCTTTTCTATACAGACAGGGAGAGAGGAGAAGAGTGAAGCAGGAATCTTTTCTATACAGACAGGGTGAGAGGAGAAGAGCGAAGCAGGAATCTTTTCTATACAGACAGGGTGAGAGGAGAAGAGTGAAGCAGGAATATTTTCTATACAGACAGGGTGAGAGGAGAAGAGTGAAGCAGGAATCTTTTCTATACAGACAGGGAGAGAGGAGAAAAGTGAAGCAGGAATCTTTTCTATACAGACAGGGTGAGAGGAGAAGAGTGAAGCAGGAATCTTTTCTATACAGACAGGGAGAGAGGAGAAGCAGGAATCTTTTCTATACAGACTGGGAGAGAGGAGAAGAGTGAAGCAGGAATATTTTCTATACAGACAGGGAGAAAGGAGAAGAGTGAAGCAGGAATAGTTTCTATACAGACAGGGAGAGAGGAGAAGAGTGAAGCAGGAATCTTTTCTATACAGACAGGGAGAGAGGAGAAGAGTGAAGCAGGAATCTTTTCTATACAGACAGGGTGAGAGGAGAAGAGCGAAGCAGGAATCTTTTCTATACAGACAGGGTGAGAGGAGAAGAGTGAAGCAGGAATCTTTTCTATACAGACAGGGTGAGAGGAGAAGAGTGAAGCAGGAATATTTTCTATGCAGACAGGGTGAGAGGAGAAGAGTGAAGCAGGAATCTTTTCTATACAGACAGGGTGAGAGGAGAAGAGTGAAGCAGGAATCTTTTCTATACAGACAGGGTGAGAGGAGAAGAGTGAAGCAGGAATCTTTTCTAATCAATGTTTTCAGCTGTGAGATTACACATGTCCAGTTGTAAAATATGACTATGAACCCTTTCTCAGAGCGAACATATCCTTTTCAAACCAGATCCTGTCACCAGGCCTGTTGGACTATCCTGTTCGACCTATTCTGCTCTCCAAAACGTTCGTTTGGCAAATTCCAATGTGCTGGAATACAATGAGTGAAGAGGGTTCTCTATTCTGTGTTTAGAGGCAGCGAGGAAATCATCTGGTCCAGGTAGTGTGGAGCCAGGAAATAATAAGATCAGACTTTGTTGCCTACCAAACTTTACACAAAAGCTATTGCTTGGCTTTCAATACCCAGGAAGTTGGAAGAAAGCACTTGACAAAGCAGCATGCCTTGACTGATACATAATGTATGGCTTCTAGCATCTAGCCTTTGAAATACAGATAACCACGTTTATGCCTACCCAGGCTGCCAGCTAGGTCGGCCAGACTCCTGGGGTTGTGTTGGGGTTTGAAGAAATATTCACAACTTTGAAGACTTAGTGAAATGTTTAAAGCTATGCGTTTTTGCGTGATATTTGTACACATTTTAAAGTGGTCTTTGTTCACAAATGACAAGCAAGTAAAGAGTTAGAACTGTTCTCATTGGGCGCTAGAGTCTGATAGAAACGGCTTGTTGTCTCTATCTAACAAGAAATCAGAAGGACAGTAGGAGGACAGCAGGAGAACAGCAGAAGAACATCTGGAGGACAGCAGGAGGACAGTGGAAGAACATCTGGAGGACAGCAGGAGGACAGTGGAAGAACATCTGGAGGACAACAGGAGGACAGTGGAAGGACAGCTGGAGGACTGCAGGAGGACAACAGAATGACAGCTGGAGGACAGCAGGCGGACAACAGAAGGACAGCTGGAGGACAGCAGGAGGACTACAGAAGGACAGCTGGAGGACAGCAGAAGGACTGTAGGAGGACAGCAGGAGGACAGTAGAAGGACAGCAGGAGGACTGTAGGAGGACAGCAGGAGGACTGTAGGAGGACAGCAGGAGGACTGTAGGAGGACAGTAGAAGGACAGCAGGAGGACAACAGGACAGAAGGAGTACAGCAGTAGGACTGTAGGAGGACAGCAGGAGGACAGCTGGAGGACAGCAGAAGGACAACAGAAGGACAGCTGGAGGATAGCAGGAGGACAGTGGAAGGACAGCAGGAGGACAGCAGGAGGACTGTAGGAGGACAACAGAAGGACAGCTGGAGGACAACAGAAGGACAGCTGGAGGACAGCAGGAGGACTGTAGGGGGACAGCAGGAGGACAGTAGAAGGACAGCAGGAGGACTGTAGGACAGCAGGAGGACTGTAGGAGGACAGCAGGAGGACAGTAGAAGGACAGAAGGAGGACAGTAGAAGGACAGCAGGAGGACTGTAGGAGGACAGTAGGAGGACTGTAGGAGTACAGCAGCAGCAGAGTAGAAGGACAGCAGGAGGACTGTAGGAGGACAGCTGGAGCAGAGTAGAAGGACAGCAGGAGGACAGCAGGAGGACTGTAGGAGGACTGTAGGAGGACTGTAGGAGGACAGAAGGAGGACAGGAGGAGATGAGCAAGAGGAGAGCAGGAGGACTGTAGGAGGACAGCAGGAGGACTGTAGGAGGACAGAAGGAGGACAGGAGGAGATGAGCAAGAGGAGAGCAGGAGGACTGTAGGAGGACAGCAGGAGGACAGCAGGAGGACTGTTGGAGGATAGCAGAAGGACTGTAGGAAGACTGTAGGAGGACAGCAGGAGGACAGTAGGACAGGAGAAGGACTGTAGGGGGACAGCAGGAGGACAGTAGAAGGACAGCAGGAGGACTGTAGGAGGACAGAAGGAGGACAGGAGGAGATGAGCAAGAGGAGAGGAGGAGGACTGTAGGAGGACAGCAGGAGGACTGTAGGAGGACAGAAGGAGGACAGGAGGAGATGAGCAAGAGGAGAGCAGGAGGACTGTAGGAGGACAGCAGGAGGACTGTAGGAGGACAGCAGGAGGACAGCAGGACAGCAGAAGGACTGTAGGAGGACAGCAGGAGGACAGCCGGAGGATGATAGAAGGACAGCAGGTGGACAGTAGAAGGACTGTAGAAGGACAGTAGGAGGACTGTAGGAAGAAAGCAGGAGGACTGTAGGAGGACAGCAGGAGGACTGTAGGAGGACAGCAGGAGGACAGCAGGAGGACTGTAGGAGGACAGCAGGTGGGCAGTAGGAGGACAGCAGGAGGACTGTAGGAGGACAGCAGGAGGACTGTAGGAGGATGGCAGGAGGACAGTAGGAGGACATCAGGAGGACGGTAGAAGGACAGCAGGAGGACTGTAGGACAGCAGGAGGACTGTAGGAGGACAGCAGGAGGACAGTAGAAGGACAGAAGGAGGACAGTAGAAGGACAGCAGGAGGACTGTAGGAGGACAGTAGGAGGACTGTAGGAGTACAGCAGCAGCAGAGTAGAAGGACAGCAGGAGGACTGTAGGAGGACAGCTGGAGCAGAGTAGAAGGACAGCAGGAGGACAGCAGGAGGACTGTAGGAGGACTGTAGGAGGACTGTAGGAGGACAGAAGGAGGACAGGAGGAGATGAGCAAGAGGAGAGCAGGAGGACTGTAGGAGGACAGCAGGAGGACTGTAGGAGGACAGAAGGAGGACAGGAGGAGATGAGCAAGAGGAGAGCAGGAGGACTGTAGGAGGACAGCAGGAGGACAGCAGGAGGACTGTTGGAGGATAGCAGAAGGACTGTAGGAAGACTGTAGGAGGACAGCAGGAGGACAGTAGGACAGGAGAAGGACTGTAGGGGGACAGCAGGAGGACAGTAGAAGGACAGCAGGAGGACTGTAGGAGGACAGAAGGAGGACAGGAGGAGATGAGCAAGAGAAGAGGAGGAGGACTGTAGGAGGACAGCAGGAGGACTGTAGGAGGACAGCAGGAGGACTGTAGGACAGCAGGAGGACTGTAGGAGGACAGCAGGAGGACAGTAGAAGGACAGAAGGAGGACAGTAGAAGGACAGCAGGAGGACTGTAGGAGGACAGTAGGAGGACTGTAGGAGTACAGCAGCAGCAGAGTAGAAGGACAGCAGGAGGACTGTAGGAGGACAGCTGGAGCAGAGTAGAAGGACAGCAGGAGGACAGCAGGAGGACTGTAGGAGGACTGTAGGAGGACTGTAGGAGGACAGAAGGAGGACAGGAGGAGATGAGCAAGAGGAGAGCAGGAGGACTGTAGGAGGACAGCAGGAGGACTGTAGGAGGACAGAAGGAGGACAGGAGGAGATGAGCAAGAGGAGAGCAGGAGGACAGCAGGAGGACTGTTGGAGGATAGCAGAAGGACTGTAGGAAGACTGTAGGAGGACAGCAGGTGGGCAGTAGGAGGACAGTAGGACAGGAGAAGGACTGTAGGAGGACAGCAGGAGGACTGTAGGAGGACGGCAGGAGGACAGTAGGAGGACATCAGGAGTATTTTAGGAGGACTGTAGGAGGACAGCAGGATGACAGTAGGAGGACATCAGGAGTATTTTAGGAGGACTGTAGGAGGACAGCAGGAGGACTGTAGGAGGATGGCAGGAGGACAGTAGGAGGACATCAGGAGTATTTTAGGAGGACTGTAGGAGGACAGCAGGATGACAGTAGGAGGACATCAGGAGTATTTTAGGAGGACTGTAGGAGGACAGCAGGAGTATTTTAGGAGGACAGCAGGAGGATAGCAGGAGGACAGTAGGAGGACAGCAGGAGCACTGCAGGAGGACAGCAGGAGTATTTTAGGAGGACAGCAGGAGGATAGCAGGAGGACAGTAGGAGGACAGCAGGAGGACTGCAGGAGGACAGCAGGAGGACTGCAGGAGGACAGCAGAATGACAGGTATCTAGTTAGTTTCCCATAGATAAATAAGTTGAGATTTCAAGCCACAGCCTTTCATAAGGATTCACAGTCATCTCGTCTGAATATGTTTGTCTCCTGACTGTTTTCTCAAGGACATCTGGATCCCAGAACATCTGAAATCATTCATAATCTCTGGCAGCAGCTGCTCTGCATATGGTTGGGTCTCCGGCATGGGAACCACATCATAACACTCACTACTTAAATATATTGTAAAACACACTGCACAAACGGACAGAACAACTCAAAGAAACCAGGCGAGACAAACCTGTTTATAAAACCTGGTCCACCAATCAAGAAACATTTAATTTAAGAGTATAATTGATGTATTTCATTTACCCCAGGCCCATAGAGCCCGGCAGGGTCAGAAAAAAGAGACAGAGAGACAGAGAGAGAGAGAGAGAGAGAGAGAAGAGTCCGATATACTGCTTTGTCGAGGCAAGGCCCAAATCCCCGTCATCAGCGTGAAGAAAAGACGGTGAAAAAGGGGGAGGAGGGTGGGGTGCCTTGTAAGAATTCGCTGACGAGTAAGTAAACCCCCACTACCCTCCGTGTTATTGACCAACATGCAATCATTGGAAAACAAACTGGACAATCTATGATTAAGACTATCCTACCAATGGGACATTAAAAACTGTATTATCTTATGTTTCATGGAGACTTGGGTGAACGACGACACAGATAATATAGAGCTGTCTGGCTTCTCCATGCATCGGCAGGACAGAACAGTTACATCTGGTAAGACGAGGGGTGTATGTCAATAACTGCTGGTGCGCGATGTCCAATATTAAAGTCTCGAGGTATTGCTCGCCTGTGGTAAAGTACCTCATGATAAGCTGTAGACCACACTATCTACCAAGAGAGTCCTCATCTATATTATTCATAGCCCTCTATTTACCACCACAAACCCGATGCTGACACGAAGGCCGCTCTCAACCAGCTGTATAAGGCCACTCAACCAGCTGTATAAGGCCACTCAAACAGCTGTATAAGGCCACTCAACCAGCTGTATAAGGCCACTCAACCAGCTGTATAAGGCAACTCAACCAGCTGTATAAGGCCACTCAACCAGCTGTATAAGGCCACTCAACCAGATGTATAAGGCCACTCAAACCGCTGTATAAGGCCACTCAACCAGCTGTATAAGGCCACTCAACCAGCTGTATAAGGCCACTCAACCAGATGTATAAGGCCACTCAAACCGCTGTATAAGGCCACTCAACCAGCTGTATAAGGCCACTCAACCAGCTGTATAAGGCCACTCAAGCAGCTGTATAAGGCCATATGCAAACAAGAAAATGCTCATTCAGAAGCGGCGCTCCTAGTGGCCGGGGACTTTAATGCAGGAAAACTGAAATCCATTTGGAATCATTTCTACCAGAATGTCACATGTGCAACCAGAGGGGAAAAAAACTCTAGACCATCTTTATTCCACACGCAGAAACACATTCAAAGCTCTACCTCGCCCTCCATTTGACAAATCTGACCATAATTCTATCCTCCTGATTACAATCAAAAACTAAAGCAGCAAGTACCAGTGACTCGCTCAATATGAAGTGGTCAGATGATGCAGATGCTAAGCTACAGGACTGTTTTGCTAGTACAGACTGGAATATGTTACGGGATTCATCCAATGGCATTGAGGAGTATACCACCGCAGTCACCGGCTTCATCAATAAGTGCATTGACGACATCGTCCCCACAGTGACCGTACGTACATATCCCAACCAGAAGCCATGGATTACAGGCAACATCCGAGCTAAAGGCTAGAGCTACCACTTTTAAGGAGCGGGACACTAATCAAGACGCTGATAAGAAATCCCACTACGCCCTCAGATGAACCATCAAACAGGCAAAGCGTCAATACAGGACTAAGATTGAATCCCTACTACACCAGCTCTGACGCTCGTCGAATGTGGCAGGGCTTGAAAACTATTATAGACTACAAAGGGAAACCCAACCGCGAGGCTACCAGATGAGCTAAATGGCTTTTATGCTTGCTTTGAGGCAAGCAACACTGAAGCATGCATGAGAGCACCAGCTGTTCCGGACAATTGCTTCACGCTATCCCTAGCTGATGTGAGTAAGACCAGGTCAACATTCACAAAGCCGCAGGGCCACACGGAACACCGGGACTTGGGACTTGTGTTCAAAGCATGTGTGGACCAACTGGCAAGTGTCTTCACTGACATTTTCAACCTCTCCCTGGCCAAGTCAGTAATACCTACCTAGCACTCACGTCGGTAGCCCTGAAGTGCTTTGAAAGGCTGGTCATGGCTCACATCAACACCATCATAACAGAAACCCTAGACCCACTCCAATTCGCAAACCGCCCTAACAGATCCACAGGTGACGGAATCTCAATCACAATGTCCACTGCCCTTTCCCACCTGGACAAAAGGAACGCCTATGTGAGAATGCTGTTCATTGAGTAAAGCTCAGGGTTCAACACCAAAGTGCCCACTATAAGCTCATCACTGAGCTAAGGACCCTGGGACTAAACACCTCCCTCTTCATCTGGATCCTGGATTTCCTGACAGGCCGCCCCCAGGTTGTAAGGGTAGGCAACAACATATCTGCCACGCTGATGCTCAACACTGGGGCCACTTATTATCTATGCATAGTCACTTTACAAATTACCTCGACTAACCTGTATCCCCCGCACATTGACTTGGTAACGGTACCCCCTGTATATAGCCTCCACATTGACTTGGTAACGGTACACCCTGTATATAGCCTCCACATTGACTTGGTAACGGTACCCCCTGTATATAGCCTCCACATTGACTTGGTAACGGTACCCCCTGTATATAGCCTCCACATTGACTTGGTAACGGTACCCCCTGTATATAGCCTCCATATTGACTTGGTAACGGTACCCCCTGTATATAGCCTCCACATTGACTTGGTAATGGTACACCTTGTATATAGCCTCCACATTGACTTGGTAACGGTATACCCTGTATATAGCCTCCACATTGACATGGTAACGGTACACCCTGTATATAGCCACCATATTGACTTGGTAGCGGTACACCTTGTATATAGCCTCCACATTGAATTGGCAACGGTACCCCCTGTATATAGCCTCCACATTGATTTGGTAACGGTACCCCCTGTATATAGCCTCCACATTGACATGGTTATGGTACCCCCTGTATATAGCCTCCACATTGACTTGGTAACGGTATACCCTGTATATAGCCTTCACATTGACATGGTAACGGTACCCCCTGTATATAGCCTCCACATTGACTTGGTAACGGTACCCCCTGTATTTAGCCTCCACATTGACTTGGTAACGGTACCCCCTGTATATAGCCTCCACATTGACTTGGTAACGGTACCCCCTGTATATAGCCTCCACATTGACTCTGTACTGGTACCCCCTGTATATAGCCTCCACATTGACTTGGTACGTGTACCCCCTGTATATAGCCTCCATATTGACTTGGTAACGGTACCCCCTGTATATAGCCTCCACATTGACTTGGTAACGGTACCCCCTGTATATAGCCTCCACATTGACTTGGTAACGGTACCCCCTGTATATAGCCTCCACATTGACTTGGTAACGGTACCCCCTGTATATAGCCTCCACATTGACATGGTACGTGTACCCCCTGTATATAGCCTCCACATTGACTTGGTACGTGTAGCCCCTTTATATAGCCTCCACATTGACTTGGTACGTGTACCCCCTGTATATAGCCTCCACATTGACTTGGTAACGGTACCCCCTGTATATAGCCTCCACATTGACTTGGTACGTGTAGCCCCTGTATATAGCCTCCACATTGACTTGGTACGTGTAGCCCCTGTATATAGCCTCCACATTGACTTGGTAACGGTACCCCCTGTATATAGCCTCCACATTGACTTGGTACGTGTACCCCCTGTATATAGCCTCCACATTGACTTGGTACGTGTAGCCCCTGTATATAGCCTCCACATTGACTTGGTACGTGTAGCCCCTGTATATAGCCTCCACATTGACTTGGTACGTGTAGCCCCTGTATATAGCCTCCACATTGACTTGGTAACGGTACCCCCTGTATATAGCCTCCACATTGACTTGGTACGTGTACCCCCTGTATATAGCCTCCACATTGACTTGGTACGTGTACCCCCTGTATATAGCCTCCACATTGACTTGGTAACGGTACCCCCTGTATATAGCCTCCACATTGACTTGGTACGTGTAGCCCCTGTATATAGCCTCCACATTGACTTGGTACGTGTAGCCCCTGTATATAGCCTCCACATTGACTTGGTAACGGTACCCCCTGTATATAGCCTCCACATTGACTTGGTACGTGTACCCCCTGTATATAGCCTCCACATTGACTTGGTACGTGTAGCCCCTGTATAAAGCCTCCACATTGACTTGGTACGTGTAGCCCCTGTATATAGCCTCCACATTGACTTGGTACGTGTAGCCCCTGTATATAGCCTCCACATTGACTTGGTACGTGTAGCCCCTGTATATAGCCTCCACATTGACTTGGTACGTGTAGCCCCTGTATATAGCCTCCACATTGACTTGGTACGTGTAGCCCCTGTTTATAGCCTCCACATTGACTTGGTACGTGTAGCCCCTGTATATAGCCTCCACATTGACTTGGTACGTGTAGCCCCTGTATATAGCCTCCACATTGACTTGGTACGTGTAGCCCCTGTATATAGCCTCCACATTGACTTGGTACGTGTACCCCCTGTATATAGCCTCCACATTGACTTGGTACGTGTAGCCCCTGTATATAGCCTCCACATTGACTTGGTACATGTAGCCCCTGTATATAGCCTCCACATTGACTTGGTACGTGTAGCCCCTGTATATAGCCTCCACATTGACTTGGTACGTGTAGCCCCTGTATATAGCCTCCACATTGACTTGGTATGTGTAGCCCCTGTATATAGCCTCCACATTGACTTGGTACGTGTAGCCCCTGTATATAGCCTCCACATTGACTTGGTACGTGTAGCCCCTGTATATAGCCTCCACATTGACTTGGTACGTGTAGCCCCTGTATATAGCCTCCACATTGACTTGGTACGTGTAGCCCCTGTATATAGCCTCCACATTGACTTGGTACGTGTAGCCCCTGTATATAGCCTCCACATTGACTTGGTACGTGTAGCCCCTGTATATAGCCTCCACATTGACTTGGTACGTGTAGCCCCTGTATATAGCCTCCACATTGACTTGGTACGTGTAGCCCCTGTATATAGCCTCCACATTGACTTGGTACGTGTAGCCCCTGTATATAGCCTCCACATTGACTTGGTACGTGTAGCCCCTGTATATAGCCTCCACATTGACTTGGTACGTGTAGCCCCTGTATATAGCCTCCACATTGACTTGGTAACGGTACCCCCTGTATATAGCCTCCACATTGACTTGGTAACGGTACCCCCTGTATATAGCCTCCACATTGACTTGGTACGTGTAGCCCCTGTATATAGCCTCCACATTGACTTGGTACGTGTAGCCCCTGTATATAGCCTCCACATTGACTTGGTAACGGTACCCCCTGTATATAGCCTCCACATTGACTTGGTACGTGTAGCCCCTGTATATAGCCTCCACATTGACTTGGTACGTGTAGCCCCTGTATATAGCCTCCACATTGACTTGGTACGTGTAGCCCCTGTATATAGCCTCCACATTGACTTGGTACGTGTAGCCCCTGTTTATAGCCTCCACATTGACTTGGTACGTGTAGCCCCTGTATATAGCCTCCACATTGACTTGGTACGTGTAGACCCTGTATATAGCCTCCACATTGACTTGGTACGTGTAGCCCCTGTATATAGCCTCCACATTGACTTGGTACGTGTAGCCCCTGTATATAGCCTCCACATTGACTTGGTACGTGTAGCCCCTGTATATAGCCTCCACATTGACTTGGTACGTGTAGCCCCTGTATATAGCCTCCACATTGACTTGGTACGTGTACCCCCTGTATATAGCCTCCACATTGACTTGGTACGTGTAGCCCCTGTATATAGCCTCCACATTGACTTGGTACGTGTAGCCCTGTATATAGCCTCCACATTGACTTGGTACGTGTAGCCCCTGTATATAGCCTCCACATTGACTTGGTACGTGTAGCCCCTGTATATAGCCTCCACATTGACTTGGTACGTGTACCCCCTGTATATAGCCTCCACATTGACTTGGTACGTGTACCCCCTGTATATAGCCTCCACATTGACTTGGTACGTGTACCCCCTGTATATAGCCTCCACATTGACTTGGTACGTGTACCCCTGTTTATAGCCTCCACATTGACTTGGTACGTGTAGCCCCTGTATATAGCCTCCACATTGACTTGGTACGTGTAGCCCCTGTATATAGCCTCCACATTGACTTGGTACGTGTAGCCCCTGTATATAGCCTCCACATTGACTTGTACGTGTAGCCCCTGTATATAGCCTCCACATTGACTTGGTACGTGTAGCCCCTGTATATAGCCTCCACATTGACTTGGTACGTGTAGCCCCTGTATATAGCCTCCACATTGACTTGGTACGTGTAGCCCCTGTATATAGCCTCCACATTGACTTGGTACGTGTAGCCCCTGTATATAGCCTCCACATTGACTTGGTACGTGTAGCCCCTGTATATAGCCTCCACATTGACTTGGTAACGGTACCCCCCTGTATATAGCCTCCACATTGACTTGGTACGTGTAGCCCCTGTATATAGCCTCCACATTGACTTGGTACGTGTAGCCCCTGTATATAGCCTCCACATTGACTTGGTACGTGTAGCCCCTGTATATAGCCTCCACATTGACTTGGTACGTGTAGCCCCTGTATATAGCCTCCACATTGACTTGGTACGTGTAGCCCCTGTATATAGCCTCCACATTGACTTGGTACGTGTAGCCCCTGTATATAGCCTCCACATTGACTTGGTACGTGTACCCCCTGTTATTAGCCTCCACATTGACTTGGTACGTGTAGCCCCTGTATATAGCCTCCACATTGACTTGGTACGTGTAGCCCCTGTATATAGCCTCCACATTGACTTGGTATGTGTAGCCCCTGTACATAGCCTCCACATTGACTTGGTACGTGTACCCCCTGTTATTAGCCTCCACATTGACTTGGTACGTGTAGCCCCTGTATATAGCCTCCACATTGACTTGGTACGTGTAGCCCCTGTATATAGCCTCCACATTGACTTGGTACGTGTAGCCCCTGTATATAGCCTCCACATTGACTTGGTACGTGTAGCCCCTGTACATAGCCTCCACATTGACTTGGTACGTGTAGCCCCTGTATATAGCCTCCACATTGACTTGGTACGTGTAGCCCCTGTATATAGCCTCCACATTGACTTGGTACGTGTAGCCCCTGTATATAGCCTCCACATTGACTTGGTACGTGTAGCCCCTGTATATAGCCTCCACATTGACTTGGTACGTGTAGCCCCTGTATATAGCCTCCACATTGACTTGGTACGTGTAGCCCCTGTATATAGCCTCCACATTGACTTGGTACGTGTAGCCCCTGTATATAGCCTCCACATTGACTTGGTACGTGTAGCCCCTGTATATAGCCTCCACATTGACTTGGTACGTGTAGCCCCTGTATATAGCCTCCACATTGACTTGGTACGTGTAGCCCCTGTATATAGCCTCCACATTGACTTGGTACGTGTAGCCCCTGTATATAGCCTCCACATTGACTTGGTACGTGTAGCCCCTGTATATAGCCTCCACATTGACTTGGTACGTGTAGCCCCTGTATATAGCCTCCACATTGACTTGGTACGTGTAGCCCCTGTATATAGCCTCCACATTGACTTGGTACGTGTAGCCCCTGTATATAGCCTTCACATTGACTTGGTACGTGTAGCCCCTGTATATAGCCTCCACATTGACTTGGTACGTGTAGCCCCTGTTTATAGCCTCCACATTGACTTGGTACGTGTAGCCCCTGTATATAGCCTCCACATTGACTTGGTACGTGTAGCCCCTGTATATAGCCTCCACATTGACTTGGTACGTGTAGCCCCTGTATATAGCCTCCACATTGACTTGGTACGTGTAGCCCCTCTATAGAACCTCGTTATTGTTATGTACATTTGTTGTGTTACTTTTAGATTGATTCGATTTTTTTTACTGTAGTTTGTTTAGTAAACATTTTATACATTTAATTCCTTGAAATGCATTGTTGGTTAATAAGGGCTTGTAAGTCAGCATTTCACAGTAAGGTTTACACCTGTTGGTTAAGGGCTTGTAAGTCAGCATTTCACAGTAAGGTTTACACCTGTTGGTTAAGGGCTTGTAAGTCAGCATTTCACAGTAAGGTTTACACCTGTTGGTTAAGGGCTTGTAAGTCAGCATTTCACAGTAAGGTTTACACCTGTTGGTTAAGGGCTTGTACGTCAGCATTTCACAGTAAGGTTTACACCTGTTGGTTAAGGGCTTGTACGTCAGCATTTCACAGTAAGGTTTACACCTGTTGGTTAAGGGCTTGTAAGTCAGCATTTCACAGTAAGGTTTACACCTGTTGGTTAAGGGCTTGTACGTCAGCATTTCACAGTAAGGTTTACACCTGTTGGTTAAGGGCTTGTACGTCAGCATTTCACAGTAAGGTTTACACCTGTTGGTTAAGGGCTTGTACGTCAGCATTTCACAGTAAGGTTTACACCTGTTGGTTAAGGGCTTGTACGTCAGCATTTCACAGTAAGGTTTACACCTGTTGGTTAAGGGCTTGTACGTCAGCATTTCACAGTAAGGTTTACACCTGTTGGTTAAGGGCTTGTACGTCAGCATTTCACAGTAAGGTTTACACCTGTTGGTTAAGGGCTTGTAAGTCAGCATTTCACAGTAAGGTTTACACCTGTTGGTTAAGGGCTTGTAAGTCAGCATTTCACAGTAAGGTTTACACCTGTTGGTTAAGGGCTTGTACGTCAGCATTTCACAGTAAGGTTTACACCTGTTGGTTAAGGGCTTGTAAGTCAGCATTTCACAGTAAGGTTTACACCTGTTGGTTAAGGGCTTGTAAGTCAGCATTTCACAGTAAGATTTACACCTGTTGGTTAAGGGCTTGTATGTCAGCATTTCACAGTAAGGTTTACACCTGTTGGTTAAGGGCTTGTACGTCAGCATTTCACAGTAAGGTTTACACCTGTTGGTTAAGGGCTTGTACGTCAGCATTTCACAGTAAGGTTTACACCTGTTGGTTAAGGGCTTGTAAGTCAGCATTTCACAGTAAGGTTTACACCTGTTGGTTAAGGGCTTGTACGTCAGCATTTCACAGTAAGGTTTACACCTGTTGGTTAAGGGCTTGTAAGTCAGCATTTCACAGTAAGGTTTAAATCTAATTTATTTATATAGCCCTTCGTACATCAGCTGATATCTCAAAGTGCTGTACAGAAACCCAGCCTAAAACCCCAAACAGCAAGCAATGCAGGTGTAGAAGCACGGTGGCTAGGAAAAACTCCCTAGAAAGGCCAATACCTAGGAAGAAACCTAGAGAGGAACCAGGCTATGTGGGGTGGCCAGTCCTCTTCTGGCTGTGCCGGGTGGAGATTATAACAGAACATGGCCAAGATGTTCAAATGTTCATAAATGACCAGCATGGTCGAATAATAATAAGGCAGAACAGTTGAAACTGGAGCAGCAGCACAGTCAGGTGGAAGTTGAAACTGGAGCAGCAGCATGGCCAGGTGGACTGGGGACAGCAAGGAGTCATCATGTCAGGTAGTCCTGGGGCATGGTCCTAGGGCTCAGGTCAGTTGAAACTGGAACAGCAGCATGGCCAGGTGGACTGGGGACAGCAAGGAGTCATGTCAGGTAGTCCTGGGGCATGGTCCTAGGGCTCAGGTCCTCCGAGAGAGAGAAAGAAAGAGAGAAGGAGAGAATTAGAGAACGCACACTTAGATTCACACAGGACACCGAATAGGACAAGAGAAGTACTCCAGATATAACAAACTGACCCCAGCCCCCCGACACATAAACTACTGCAGCATAAATACTGGAGGCTGAGACACCTGTTTACACCTGTTGGTTAAGGGCTTGTACGTCAGCATTTCACAGTAAGGTTTACACCTGTTGGTTAAGGGCTTGTACGTCAGCATTTCACAGTAAGGTTTACACCTGTTGGTTAAGGGCTTGTACGTCAGCATTTCACAGTAAGGTTTACACCTGTTGGTTAAGGGCTTGTACGTCAGCATTTCACAGTAAGGTTTACACCTGTTGGTTAAGGGCTTGTACGTCAGCATTTCACAGTAAGGTTTACACCTGTTGGTTAAGGGCTTGTACGTCAGCATTTCACAGTAAGGTTTACACCTGTTGGTTAAGGGCTTGTACGTCAGCATTTCACAGTAAGGTTTACACCTGTTGGTTAAGGGCTTGTACGTCAGCATTTCACAGTAAGGTTTACACCTGTTGGTTAAGGGCTTGTACGTCAGCATTTCACAGTAAGGTTTACAGCTGTTGGTTAAGGGCTTGTACGTCAGCATTTCACAGTAAGGTTTACACCTGTTGGTTAAGGGCTTGTACGTCAGCATTTCACAGTAAGGTTTACACCTGTTGGTTAAGGGCTTGTACGTCAGCATTTCACAGTAAGGTTTACACCTGTTGGTTAAGGGCTTGTAAGTCAGCATTTCACAGTAAGGTTTACACCTGTTGGTTAAGGGCTTGTAAGTCAGCATTTCACAGTAAGGTTTACACCTGTTGGTTAAGGGCTTGTACGTCAGCATTTCACAGTAAGGTTTACACCTGTTGGTTAAGGGCTTGTACGTCAGCATTTCACAGTAAGGTTTACACCTGTTGGTTAAGGGCTTGTAAGTCAGCATTTCACAGTAAGGTTTACACCTGTTGGTTAAGGGCTTGTACGTCAGCATTTCACAGTAAGGTTTACACCTGTTGGTTAAGGGCTTGTACGTCAGCATTTCACAGTAAGGTTTACACCTGTTGGTTAAGGGCTTGTACGTCAGCATTTCACAGTAAGGTTTACACCTGTTGGTTAAGGGCTTGTACGTCAGCATTTCACAGTAAGGTTTACACCTGTTGGTTAAGGGCTTGTACGTCAGCATTTCACAGTAAGGTTTACACCTGTTGGTTAAGGGCTTGTACGTCAGCATTTCACAGTAAGGTTTACACCTGTTGGTTAAGGGCTTGTAAGTCAGCATTTCACAGTAAGGTTTACACCTGTTGGTTAAGGGCTTGTAAGTCAGCATTTCACAGTAAGGTTTACACCTGTTGGTTAAGGGCTTGTACGTCAGCATTTCACAGTAAGGTTTACACCTGTTGGTTAAGGGCTTGTAAGTCAGCATTTCACAGTAAGGTTTACACCTGTTGGTTAAGGGCTTGTAAGTCAGCATTTCACAGTAAGATTTACACCTGTTGGTTAAGGGCTTGTATGTCAGCATTTCACAGTAAGGTTTACACCTGTTGGTTAAGGGCTTGTACGTCAGCATTTCACAGTAAGGTTTACACCTGTTGGTTAAGGGCTTGTACGTCAGCATTTCACAGTAAGGTTTACACCTGTTGGTTAAGGGCTTGTAAGTCAGCATTTCACAGTAAGGTTTACACCTGTTGGTTAAGGGCTTGTACGTCAGCATTTCACAGTAAGGTTTACACCTGTTGGTTAAGGGCTTGTAAGTCAGCATTTCACAGTAAGGTTTAAATCTAATTTATTTATATAGCCCTTCGTACATCAGCTGATATCTCAAAGTGCTGTACAGAAACCCAGCCTAAAACCCCAAACAGCAAGCAATGCAGGTGTAGAAGCACGGTGGCTAGGAAAAACTCCCTAGAAAGGCCAATACCTAGGAAGAAACCTAGAGAGGAACCAGGCTATGTGGGGTGGCCAGTCCTCTTCTGGCTGTGCCGGGTGGAGATTATAACAGAACATGGCCAAGATGTTCAAATGTTCATAAATGACCAGCATGGTCGAATAATAATAAGGCAGAACAGTTGAAACTGGAGCAGCAGCACAGTCAGGTGGAAGTTGAAACTGGAGCAGCAGCATGGCCAGGTGGACTGGGGACAGCAAGGAGTCATCATGTCAGGTAGTCCTGGGGCATGGTCCTAGGGCTCAGGTCAGTTGAAACTGGAACAGCAGCATGGCCAGGTGGACTGGGGACAGCAAGGAGTCATGTCAGGTAGTCCTGGGGCATGGTCCTAGGGCTCAGGTCCTCCGAGAGAGAGAAAGAAAGAGAGAAGGAGAGAATTAGAGAACGCACACTTAGATTCACACAGGACACCGAATAGGACAAGAGAAGTACTCCAGATATAACAAACTGACCCCAGCCCCCCGACACATAAACTACTGCAGCATAAATACTGGAGGCTGAGACACCTGTTTACACCTGTTGGTTAAGGGCTTGTACGTCAGCATTTCACAGTAAGGTTTACACCTGTTGGTTAAGGGCTTGTACGTCAGCATTTCACAGTAAGGTTTACACCTGTTGGTTAAGGGCTTGTACGTCAGCATTTCACAGTAAGGTTTACACCTGTTGGTTAAGGGCTTGTACGTCAGCATTTCACAGTAAGGTTTACACCTGTTGGTTAAGGGCTTGTACGTCAGCATTTCACAGTAAGGTTTACACCTGTTGGTTAAGGGCTTGTACGTCAGCATTTCACAGTAAGGTTTACACCTGTTGGTTAAGGGCTTGTACGTCAGCATTTCACAGTAAGGTTTACACCTGTTGGTTAAGGGCTTGTACGTCAGCATTTCACAGTAAGGTTTACACCTGTTGGTTAAGGGCTTGTACGTCAGCATTTCACAGTAAGGTTTACAGCTGTTGGTTAAGGGCTTGTACGTCAGCATTTCACAGTAAGGTTTACACCTGTTGGTTAAGGGCTTGTACGTCAGCATTTCACAGTAAGGTTTACACCTGTTGGTTAAGGGCTTGTACGTCAGCATTTCACAGTAAGGTTTACACCTGTTGGTTAAGGGCTTGTAAGTCAGCATTTCACAGTAAGGTTTACACCTGTTGGTTAAGGGCTTGTAAGTCAGCATTTCACAGTAAGGTTTACACCTGTTGGTTAAGGGCTTGTACGTCAGCATTTCACAGTAAGGTTTACACCTGTTGGTTAAGGGCTTGTACGTCAGCATTTCACAGTAAGGTTTACACCTGTTGGTTAAGGGCTTGTACGTCAGCATTTCACAGTAAGGTTTACACCTGTTGGTTAAGGGCTTGTAAGTCAGCATTTCACAGTAAGGTTTACACCTGTTGGTTAAGGGCTTGTACGTCAGCATTTCACAGTAAGGTTTACACCTGTTGGTTAAGGGCTTGTACGTCAGCATTTCACAGTAAGGTTTACACCTGTTGGTTAAGGGCTTGTACGTCAGCATTTCACAGTAAGGTTTACACCTGTTGGTTAAGGGCTTGTACGTCAGCATTTCACAGTAAGGTTTACACTGAGTCCCAAATGGCACTCTATTCCCTATGTATTGCACTAAAAATGTGTTAAATATGGGTAAAACAAATATCTGTAATTTGCTGACCTTTCTTATATCTCTCGAAACAAACTTCCTTTTCTTTTGTGCCAATCTGCCATGTTTGAATATGTTATACCGTGTGTTTGTACGGCTATGAGCAGTACTCTACCAAATTCAAGGTTTCATCAAATAATCTATTCCAATTCTGGGGGGATGCTTACAGAGGTCCTAAAATTCCAAATCAAATAGTTAAATGATCCTTGGTATGACCATGTTAAAACATATGTTATCGTTGTAGAGCCCCGGGCACTTAGACCTTTGGGGGTAACATTACCACTGTGAAGTCATAGAAACACTTCAACTATTTTTGATTTCGTCATGAGTTACCATTTGTTACAACAGATGTAAATTCTGCTGCTCTCCCAGGCATTCAGAATGCATGTTCCTCTCTTCAGTCAATTATACAAATATTCCCAAACTGATGCCTGGTTCCCAAACGGATGCCTGGTTCCCAAACTGATGCCTGGTTCCAAACTGATGCCTGGTTCCCAAACTGATGCCTGGTTCCCAAACTGATGCCAGGTTCCCAAACTCATACCTGGTTCCAAACTGATGCCTGGTTCCCAAACTGATGAATGGTTCTCAAACTGATGCCTGGTTCCCAAACTGATGAATGGTTCCCAAACTGATGCCTGGTTCCAAACTGATGCCTGGTTCCAAACTGATGCCTGGATCCCAAACTGATGCCTGGTTTCCAAACTGATGCCTGATTCCCAAACTGATGCCTGGTTCCAAACTGATGCCTGGTTCCCAAACTGATGCCTGGTTCCCAAACTGATGAATGGTTCTCAAACTGATGCCTGGATCCCAAACTGATGCCTGATTCCCAAACTGATGCCTGGTTCCAAACTGATGCCTGGTTCCCAAACTTATGCCTGGTTCCAAACTGATGCCTGATTCCCAAACTGATGCCTGGTTCCAAACTGATGCCTGATTCCCAAACTGATGCCTGGTTCCCAAACTGATGAATGGTTCTCAAACTGATGCCTGATTCCCAAACTGATGCCTGGTTTCCAAACTGATGCCTGATTCCCAAACTGATGCCTGATTCCCAAACTGATGCCTGGTTCCCAAACTGATGCCTGGTTCCCAAACTTATGCCTGGTTCCAAACTGATGCCTGATTCCCAAGCTGATGACTGGTTCCAAACTGATGCCTGATTCCCAAACTGATGCCTGGTTCCAAACTGATGCCTGATTCCCAAACGGATGCTCGATTCCCAAACTGATGCCTGATTCCCAAACTGATGCCTGGTTCCAAACTGATGCCTGATTCCCAAACTGATGCCTGGTTCCAAACTGATGCCTGGTTCCAAACTGATGCCTGGTTCCAAACTGATGCCTGGTTCCAAACTGATGCCTGGTTCCAAACTGATGCCTGGTTCCAAACTGATGCCTGATTCCCAAACTGATGCCTGGTTCCAAGTGTGGCTAGGAGGGGAATGCTTCATCCGCATGTTCAAACAGGACTTCTTTAAAGCCTTTGTTCCAGATGTACCGGGCTTTAGTTTGGCCACGTTTAGTGATGGAACAGATATTGATGTGTAGAACAGGGACAATACAGGAACACGCAAGAACATATTGTGTATTTCATCCATACTGGATATATACATGTATGTACTGTATATATATATATATATATATATATATATATATATATATGGACTAAAGACATGAAAAGAACCAAGTGACTTGTAAGTGTCTAAACATGAATACATCAGGAGCATCTCTATAGTGTGTCTCCGGCGCTCCTCATGCTGCCTTCTCTCTCCCTCCGCCTGTCTGCTGCCTGCCTGACAGAGAAAGACACTGCTGACATTATTACAAATACATCAGGAGCATCTCTATAGTGTGTCTCCGGCGCTCCTCATGCTGCCTTCTCTCTCCCTCCGCCTGTCTGCTGCCTGCCTGACAGAGAAAGACACTGCTGACATTATTACAAATACATCAGGAGCATCTCTATAGTGTGTCTCCGGCGCTCCTCATGCTGCCTTCTCTCTCCCTCTGCCTGTCTGCTGCCTGCCTGACAGAGAAAGACACTGCTGGCATTATTACAAATACATCTTGGTTGGAATGTATAGCCTGTCAGTGCAGTGCATTATGGTTCTGGGTTCAGGAATAATGGAATGTGTGTTGATTATGATCTGACTGAATTAATATATATTGTTTTAGGAGGTGAGGTGAGTTAGGGGAGTGGGACAACGGGACTGATGGGTAGAGATTCATTTCACTGTACAGCGCTACTGCAATGCATATTGGGAAACAGGAGCGTGGCGTCCATCAGCGTATGTCAGCGTTCGTTTTATCATGAGCAGAAGATGAACATCCGCCGGCTGGTTGAAAAATAATACCTGGTCTTATCGCTGAGGATTCATCACAGCAATAATTCAAACCTCAACACCTCTTAGGCTGTTGTTTGTGTACTGTAGATATATGCAAAGTTATTCACAACGTTCAAATGAATTACATCAAGACATAACCGCAGCGTTACTGTTATTCACTGATCCAGTGTAGTGAAGAATAGCAAACACATGTCTAAATCTGAGAGACACTCACAGAGTGAAGGACTCATACAGGACAGACTGATAGACAGGGTGAAGGACTCATACAGGACAGACTGAGAGACACTCACAGAGTGAAGGACTCATACAGGACAGACTGAGAGAAACTCACAGAGTGAAGGACTCATACCATGCCGGCAGAGACAGGGTGAAAGACCCATACAGGACAGACTGATAGACAGGGTGAAGGACTCATACAGGACAGACTGAGAGACAGGGTGAAGGACTCATACAGGACAGACTGAGAGACAGGGTGAAGGACTCATACAGGACAGACTGAGAGACAGGGTGAAGGACTCATACAGGACAGACTGATAGACAGGGTGAAGGACTCATACAGGACAGACTGAGAGAAACTCACAGAGTGAAGTACTTATAAATCAAATCAAATCAAATGTATTTATATAGCCCTTCGTAATTCAGCTGATATCTCAAAGTGCTGTACAGAAACCCAGCCTAAAACCCCAAACCTCATACAGTACAGGTTGTAAATGGAGAAAAGACAAAGAGCCTGTCTCCTTCAAGCGTGAGAGAAGAAAGGCAGAAGAGAGAAGAGATGGTGAACAGAGAGAAGAGAGAGAGACTACTAGGCTTTCCTTAAGTAATGTTGTTTACTGGGCCAGGCATTGGTAACCCTCCAGGCTCCAGTCTATTGAACAAAACTCAGTAATTTGCTACCTTCGGTTCATTTCTCTCTCAGTGAGCTCTCTCTCTCTCTCACCTGGGACAGGCAGGAGAATTGCCTTGTAGGCCTGAACTGCAAACAGCTCCTCTCTGATCCACTCCTTCACACAGCTTCAGTCCACTGCTATTTGAACAGTGTTTGGTGCTGAAAGACACATTTGGCCCTCCTCTCTGTGGAGAAAGAAAGGTTCTTCTGTGTTCTTCCTACATGTTTGAAGCCTTCCCCATCTCCCCTCTGCTCTCAGCAGTGTTCTCAGGCCAGGCAGAAAGTGGACGCTGGGTTGGAAAGCTTAAGGCCTGACACAGCCTGATTTGTAAACAAGTTTGGACGACATAAACACATTAGTGTCACTTCTTGGTAAATTCAGTGTTAAGAAATGTCAGGTATGTGTTCAACACAACGGTCTGATGAAGCAGTGGACAGATCAATAATTAATCACAACCTGCTCCACTACTGAAGCAGAACCACTGTAACAGACATCTCAATAGAGTTCTAACCACTAGTGAAAATAATCAACAGCAACGTGTTTAGTTTTAATGGTGTTGGAAATGCCACTGTGTTCAGGGTCAGCATGTCTGGAGCCAACCAGACACAGGAGGAGAACACAACTCCACAGCCTTACAAACACGCCTGCTTTGTTCTCATCTCTTATTTAGCTTCAAGGAAAACTGCTGGGGCCACCATTTCATGGACTTTACTGTTAATCTGTGCCCCCTGTGTGGGTTGATGTAGGTTGTATGGTCAGGCAAAGCTAGTCTGTGCAGGTTGTATGGTCAGGCAAAGCCATGCCACGACAGCAGTCCAGTCTGAAAACATGCCTCTAATCCGGTCACCTTCAGAACAAGAAGCTGCAGCTGAGAGAGAAAGAGAGAGTGAGAGAGAGAGAGAGAGAGAGACAGAGAGAGAGCGACAGAGAGAGAGAGAGAGAGAGAGAGACAGAGAGAGACAGAGAGAGAGAGAGACAGAGAGAGAGAGAGAGAGAGAGAGAGAGAGAGAGAGAGAGAGAGAGAGAGAGAGAGAGAGAGAGAGAGAGAGAGATACTGAGTGACTGAGTGGCTGCAGGGCTGAAGGGACAGTCAGGGACACTGATATCCCCCCTCCCCCCAGGCTGGAAAATGGATTTCTATTTCTGGGTTCATATCGCTGATCATGGTTCATAGCCTCCTTTCAGGCTCTGAGTTAACATCGCTGGCTGATGTCAGGGTGCCGCTGATCGCAGCCTGGAGATCCGCTGATGGCCTTCAATCTGCCAAAGCGATGACGGCTGTTGGGCTGATACTATCTGGTAAATTCTATCACTGTCACTGTCTGTTTCTATCCAGCTGCACTCAGGGTGTCAGGGGCCGGCCCTAACTCTCCACAACACGACATGGGAACGGCTTCTACTCCCTCTGTGAATCTCAAATCTATTGTTTCCGAGCAAAAGAGGGGAAAAGGTACCATTAAAGATATGAATTGTCTTCATGTTGCACCTGAATCTGTTGATCTGAGTATGAGGTCACCCAGCCGACCTCAAACACCTGAATCTGTTGATCTGAGTATGAGGTCACCCAGCCGACCTCAAACACCTGAATCTGTTGATCTGAGTATGAGGTCACCCAGCCGACCTCAAGCACCTGAATCTGTTGATCTGAGTAGGAGGTCACCCAGCCGACCTCAAACACCTGAATCTGTTGATCTGAGTATGAGGTCACCCAGCCGACCTCAAACACCTGAATCTGTTGATCTGAGTATGAGGTCACCCAGCCGACCTCAAACACCTGAATCTGTTGACCTGAGTATGAGGTCACCCAGCCGACCTCAAACACCTGAATCTGTTGATCTGAGTATGAGGTCACCCAGCCGACCTCAAACACCTGAATCTGTTGATCTGAGTATGAGGTCACCCAGCCGACCTCAAACTCCAGGACCTGTTTCGCTGGTTCAAAGGACCAACAGGTCAACAGGTTGTTGTTTCTAGTTGTCACTAGTTTGTGTTGCTGTTGTTTTATTTCACACTTCCACTGTCTGTTTGTTGGTGTATTTGTGCTGTTACCAGAGTCCTCTGTCTGGGCTGTCTGTTTGTTGGTGTATTTGTGCTGTTACCAGAGTCCTCTGTCTGGGCTGTCTGTTTGTTGGTGTATTTGTGCTGTTACCAGAGTCCTCTGTCTGGGCTGTCTGTTTGTTGGTGTATTTGTGCTGTTACCAGAGTCCTCTGTCTGGGCTGTCTGTTTGCTGGTGTATTTGTGCTGTTACCAGAGTCCTCTGTCTGGGCTGTCTGTTTGTTGGTGTATTTGTGCTGTTACCAGAGTCCTCTGTCTGGGCTGTCTGTTTGCTGGTGTATTTGTGCTGTTACCAGAGTCCTCTGTCTGGGCTGTCTGTTTGTTGGTGTATTTGTGCTGTTACCAGAGTCCTCTGTCTGGGCTGTCTGTTTGCTGGTGTATTTGTGCTGTTACCAGAGTCCTCTGTCTGGGCTGTCTGTTTGTTGGTGTATTTGTGCTGTTACCAGAGTCCTCTGTCTGGGCTGTCTGTTTGCTGGTGTATTTGTGCTGTTACCAGAGTCCTCTGTCTGGGCTGTCTGTTTGTTGGTGTATTTGTGCTGTTACCAGAGTCCTCTGTCTGGGCTGTCTGTTTGCTGGTGTATTTGTGCTGTTACCAGAGTCCTCTGTCTGGGCTGTCTGTTTGCTGGTGTATTTGTGCTGTTACCAGAGTCCTCTGTCTGGGCTGTCTGTTTGCTGGTGTATTTGTGCTGTTACCAGAGTCCTCTGTCTGGGCTGTCTGTTTGCTGGTGTATTTGTGCTGTTACCAGAGTCCTCTGTCTGGGCTGTCTGTTTGCTGGTGTATTTGTGCTGTTACCAGAGTCCTCTGTCTGGGCTGTCTGTTTGCTGGTGTATTTGTGCTGTTACCAGAGTCCTCTGTCTGGGCTGTCTGTTTGCTGGTGTATTTGTGCTGTTACCAGAGTCCTCTGTCTGGGCTGTCTGTTTGCTGGTGTATTTGTGCTGTTACCAGAGTCCTCTGTCTGGGCTGTCTGTTTGCTGGTGTATTTGTGCTGTTACCAGAGTCCTCTGTCTGGGCTGTCTGTTTGCTGGTGTATTTGTGCTGTTACCAGAGTCCTCTGTCTGGGCTGTCTGTTTGCTGGTGTATTTGTGCTGTTACCAGAGTCCTCTGTCTGGGCTGTCTGTTTGCTGGTGTATTTGTGCTGTTACCAGAGTCCTCTGTCTGGGCTGTCTGTTTGCTGGTGTATTTGTGCTGTTACCAGAGTCCTCTGTCTGGGCTGTCTGTTTGCTGGTGTATTTGTGCTGTTACCAGAGTCCTCTGTCTGGGCTGTCTGTTTGCTGGTGTATTTGTGCTGTTACCAGAGTCCTCTGTCTGGGCTGTCTGTTTGCTGGTGTATTTGTGCTGTTACCAGAGTCCTCTGTCTGGGCTGTCTGTTTGCTGGTGTATTTGTGCTGTTACCAGAGTCCTCTGTCTGGGCTGTCTGTTTGCTGGTGTATTTGTGCTGTTACCAGAGTCCTCTGTCTGGGCTGTCTGTTTGCTGGTGTATTTGTGCTGTTACCAGAGTCCTCTGTCTGGGCTGTCTGTTTGCTGGTGTATTTGTGCTGTTACCAGAGTCCTCTGTCTGGGCTGTCTGTTTGCTGGTGTATTTGTGCTGTTACCAGAGTCCTCTGTCTGGGCTGTCTGTTTGGTCTTCCATAGTTCTTCATCCCAGACACCGTCTTCTGTCTGGGCTCTCCGTTTGGTCTTCCATAGTTCTTCATCCCAGACACCGTCTTCTGTCTGGGCTGTCCGTTTGGTCTTCCATAGTTCTTCATCCCAGACACCGTCTTCTGTCTGGGCTGTCTGTTTGGTCTTCCATAGTTCTTCATCCCAGACACCGTCTTCTGTCTGGGCTGTGCTTTTGGTCTTCCATAGTTTTTCATCCCAGACACCGTCTTCTGTCTGGGCTGTGCGTTTGGTCTTCCATAGTTTTTCATCCCAGACACCGTCTTCTGTCTGGGCTGTCCGTTTGGTCTTCCATAGTTTTTCATTCCAGACACCGTCTTCTGTCTGGGCTCTCCGTTTGGTCTTCCATAGTTTTTCATCCCAGACACCGTCTTCTGTCTGGGCTGTGCGTTTAGTCTTCCATAGTTTTTCATCCCAGACACCGTCTTCTGTCTGGGCTGTCTGTTTGGTCTTCCATAGTTCTTCATCCCAGACACCGTCTTCTGTCTGGGCTGTGCTTTTGGTCTTCCATAGTTTTTCATCCCAGACACCGTCTTCTGTCTGGGCTGTGCGTTTGGTCTTCCATAGTTTTTCATCCCAGACACCGTCTTCTGTCTGGGCTGTCCGTTTGGTCTTCCATAGTTTTTCATTCCAGACACCGTCTTCTGTCTGGGCTCTCCGTTTGGTCTTCCATAGTTTTTCATCCCAGACACCGTCTTCTGTCTGGGCTGTGCGTTTGGTCTTCCATAGTTTTTCATCCCAGACACCGTCTTCTGTCTGGGCTGTCTGTTTGGTCTTCCATAGTTCTTCATCCCAGACACCGTCTTCTGTCTGGGCTGTGCTTTTGGTCTTCCATAGTTTTTCATCCCAGACACCGTCTTCTGTCTGGGCTGTGCGTTTGGTCTTCCATAGTTTTTCATCCCAGACACCGTCTTCTGTCTGGGCTGTCCGTTTGGTCTTCCATAGTTTTTCATTCCAGACACCGTCTTCTGTCTGGGCTCTCCGTTTGGTCTTCCATAGTTTTTCATCCCAGACACCGTCTTCTGTCTGGGCTGTGCGTTTGGTCTTCCATAGTTTTTCATCCCAGACACCGTCTTCTGTCTGGGCTCTCCGTTTGGTCTTCCATAGTTCTTCATCCCAGACACCGTCTTCTGTCTGGGCTCTCCGTTTGGTCTTCCATAGTTCTTCATCCCAGACACCGTCTTCTGTCTGGGCTGTCCGTTTGGTCTTCCATAGTTCTTCATCCCAGACACCGTCTTCTGTCTGGGCTGTGCGTTTGGTCTTCCAAAGTTTTTCATCCCAGACACCGTCTTCTGTCTGGGCTGTCCGTTTGGTCTTCCATAGTTTTTCATTCCAGACACCGTCTTCTGTCTGGGCTGTCCGTTTGGTCTTCCATAGTTTTTCATCCCAGACACCGTCTTCTGTCTGGGCTCTCCGTTTGGTCTTCCATAGTTCTTCATCCCAGACACCGTCCACACAGGAGGCCTTTTGCCTCTTGCCAGGCCATCATTGTAAATAACAATTTGATCTTAGTTGACTAATCTGGTTAAATAAAGGTTCAATAAACAACGTTTCAATAAAATAAAAACTATAAGGTTGCATACAGATATGAGCGGTTCTGCACGTCTTCCAACATGGTAAACACACAGTCTTCAGCATGACAGATGACCTCTCTACTAAAGCTCTTTCATATGAAACCTCCAATAAACACACAGTCTTCAGCATGACAGATGACCTCTCTACTAAAGCTATTTCATATTAAACCTCCAATAAACACTCAGAGATTCTATACCACTGGGTTGGTTCATATTAAACCTCCAATAAACACTCAGAGATTATATACCACTGGGCTGGTTCATATTAAACCTCCAATAAACACTCAGAGATTCTATACCACTGGGCTGGTTCATATTAAACCTCCAATAAACACTCAGAGATTCTATACCACTGGGCTGGTTCATATTAAACCTCCAATAAACACTCAGAGATTCTATACCACTGGGCTGGTTCATATTAAACCTCCAATAAACACTCAGAGATTATATACCACTGGGATGGAGTGTCAGGGAGACACAACACAGGTACCTGTACTGTTACAATGATAACGGAATGAGACAGGTACCTGTGCTGTTATCATGATAACGTAGTGAGACAGGTACCTGTGCTGTTATCATGATAACGGAATGAGACAGGTACCTGTGCTGTTATCATGATATCGTAGTGAGACAGGTACCTGTGCTGTTATCATGATAACGTAGTGGACTAACGTAGTGAGACAGGTACCTGTACTGTCATCATGATAACGTAGTGGGACTAATGTAGTGAAACAGGTACCTGTACTGTCATCATGATAACGTAGTGAGACTAACGTAGTGAGACAGGTACCTGTACTGTCATCATGATAACATAGTGAGACAGGTACCTGTACTGTCATCATGATAACGTAGTGAGACAGGTACCTGTACTGTCATCATGATAACGTAGTGAGACTAACGTAATGAGACAGGTACCTTACTGTTATCATGGTAACGTAGTGAGACTAACGTAGTGAGACATGTACCTGTACTGTCATCATGATAATGTAGTGAGACAGGTACCTGTACTGTCATCATGATAATGTAGTGAGACAGGTACCTGTACTGTCATCATGATAACGTAGTGAGACAGGTACCTGTACTGTTATCATGATAACGTAGTGAGACTAACGTAATGAGACAGGTACCTTACTGTTATCATGGTAACGTAGTGAGACTAACGTAGTGAGACAGGTACCTGTACTGTCATCATGATAACGTAGTGAGACTAACGTAGTGAGACAGGTACCTGTACTGTCATCATGATAACGTAGTGAGACAGGTACCTGTACTGTCATCATGATAACGTAGTGAGACAGGTGCCTGTACTGTCATCATGATAACGTAGTGAGACTAACGTAGTGAGACATGTACCTGTACTGTCATCATGATAACGTAGTGAGACAGGTACCTGTACTGTCATCATGATAACGTAGTGAGACAGGTACCTGTACTGTCATCATGATAACGTAGTGAGACTAACGTAATGAGACAGGTACCTTACTGTTATCATGAAAACGTAGTGAGACTAACGTAGTGAGACATGTACCTGTACTGTCATCATGATAACGTAGTGAGACAGGTACCTGTACTGTCATCATGATAACGTAGTGAGACAGGTACCTGTGCTGTTATCATGATAACGTAGTGAGACAGGTACCTGTGCTGTTATCATGATAATGTAGTGAGACTAACGTAGTGAGACATGTACCCGTACTGTCATCATGATAACGTAGTGAGACAGGTACCTGTACTGTCATCATGATAACGTAGTGAGACAGGTACCTGTACTGTCAATATGATAATGTAGTGAGACAGGTACCTGTGCTGTTATCATGATAACGTAGTGAGACTAACGTAGTGAGACAGGGACCTTACTGTTATCATGGTAACGTAGTGAGACTAACGTAGTGAGACATGTACCTGTACTGTCATCATGATAATGTAGTGAGACTAATGTAGTGAGACAGGTACCTGTACTGTTATCATGATAACGTAGTGCGACAGGTACCTGTGCTGTTATCATGGTAACGTAGTGAGACATGTACCTGTGCTGTCATCATGATAACGTAGTGGGACTAATGTAGTGAGACAGGTACCTGTACTGTTATCATGATAACGTAGTGAGACAGGTACCTGTGCTGTTATCATGGTAACGTAGTTAGACAGGTACCTGTACTGTCATCATGATAACGTGTTGAGACTAACGTAATGAGACAGGTACCTGTACTGTCATCATGATATGGTGGAGAGACAGGTACCTGTACTGGCATCATAATAACGTGGTGAGACAGAGAGAAATTACATAGAGAACAATGACTGAAGAGCCAAACATCTATAAATAAAATATATACCGGCAGACTAAATGATCTTTAAGACCACATTGGTGCATCTTTTCCACAGCAGCCAGTCTACCAGCTAGGTTCTCAGTCTGCCAGCTCGTTCTCAGTCTACCAGCTAGGTTCTTAGTCTACCAGCTTGGTCCTCAGTCTGTCAGCTAGGAACTCAGTCTACCAGCTAGGTTCTCAGTCTATCAGTTAGGTTCTCAGACTGTCAGCTAGGTTCTCAGTCTGTCAGCTAGGTTCTCAGTCTACCAGCTAGGTTCTCAGTCTGCCAGCTAGGTTCTCAGTCTATCAGCTAGGTTCTCAGTCTGTCAGCTAGGTTCTCAGTCTGTCAGCTAGGTTATCTGTATATAGAGAGATCACTGGGCTGGTCCTCAGTCTACCAGCTAGGTTCTCAGTATGCCAGCTAGGTTCTCTATCTGTAGAGAGATCATTGGGCTGGTTCTCAGTCTACCAGCTAGGTTCTCAGTCGACCAGCTAGGTTCTATGTCTGTAGAGAGGTCACTGGGCTGGTTCTCAGTCTACCAGCTAGGTTCTCAGTATGCCAGCTAGGTTCTCTATCTGTAGAGAGATCACTGGGCTGGTTCTCAGTCTGCCAGCTAGGTTCTCTGTCTGTAGAGAGATCACTGGGCTGGTTCTCAGTCTACCAGCTAGGTTCTCAGTCTGCCAGCTACGTTCTCTGACTGTAGAGAGATCACTGGGCTGGTTCTCAGTCTACCAGCTAGGTTCTCTGTATGTAGAGAGATCACTGGGCTGGTTCTCAGTCTGCCAGCTACGTTCTCTGTCTGTAGAGAGATCACTGGGCTGGTTCTCAGTCCACCAGCTAGGTTCTCAGTCGACCAGCAAGGTTCTATGTCTGTAGAGAGGTCACTGGGCTGGTTCTCAGTCTACCAGCTAGGTTCTCTGTATGTAGAGAGATCATTGGGCTGGTTCTCAGTTTGCCAGCTACATTCTCTGTCTGTTAAGAGATCACTGGGCTGGTTCTCAGTCCACCAGCTAGGTTCTCAGTCGACCAGCTAGGCTCTCTGTCTGTAGAGAGATCACTGGGCTGGTTCTCAGTTTGCCAGCTACATTCTCTGTCTGTAAAGAGATCACTGGGCTGGTTCTCAGTCGACCAGCTACATTCTCTGTCTGTAGAGAGGTCACTGGGCTGGTTCTCAGTCTACCAGCTTGGTTCTCTGTATGTAGAGAGATCACTGGGCTGGTTCTCAGTTTGCCAGCTACATTCTCTGTCTGTAAAGAGATCACTGGGCTGGTTCTCAGTCCACCAGCTAGGTTCTCAGTCGACCAGCTAGGCTCTCTGTCTGTAGAGAGATCACTGGGCTGGTTCTCAGTTTGCCAGCTACATTCTCTGTCTGTAAAGAGATCACTGGGCTGGTTCTCAGTCGACCAGCTAGGCTCTCTGTCTGTAGAGAGATCACTGGGCTGGTTCTCAGTCTACCAGCTAGGTTCTCAGTCGACCAGCTAGGTTCTCTGTATGTAGAGAGATCACTGGGCTGGTTCTCAGTTTGCCAGCTACATTCTCTGTCTGTAAAGAGATCACTGGGCTGGTTCTCAGTCCACCAGCTAGGTTCTCAGTCGACCAGCTAGGCTCTCTGTCTGTAAAGAGATCACTGGGCTGGTTCTCAGTCCACCAGCTAGGTTCTCAGTCGACCAGCTAGGCTCTCTGTCTGTAGAGAGATCACTGGGCTGGTTCTCAGTCCACCAGCTAGGTTCTCAGTCGACCAGCTAGGCTCTCTGTCTGTAGAGAGATCACTGGGCTGGTTCTCAGTCGACCAGCTAGGTTCTCTGTCTGTAGAGAGATCACTGGGCTGGTTCTCAGTCCACCAGCTAGGTTCTCAGTCGACCAGCTAGGCTCTCTGTCTGTAAAGAGATCACTGGGCTGGTTCTCAGTCGACCAGCTAGGCTCTCTGTCTGTAGAGAGATCACTGGGCTGGTTCTCAGTCCACCAGCTAGGTTCTCAGTCGACCAGCTAGGCTCTCTGTCTGTAGAGAGATCACTGGGCTGGTTCTCAGTCGACCAGCTAGGTTCTCTGTCGACCAGCTAGGCTCTCTGTCTGTAAAGAGATCACTGGGCTGGTTCTCAGTCGACCAGCTAGGCTCTCTGTCTGTAGAGAGATCACTGGGCTGGTTCTCAGTCCACCAGCTAGGTTCTCAGTCGACCAGCTAGGCTCTCTGTCTGTAGAGAGGTCACTGGGCTGGTTCTCAGTCTACCAGCTAGGTTCTCAGTCGACCAGCTAGGCTCTCTGTCTGTAGAGAGATCACTGGGCTGGTTCTCAGTCCACCAGCTAGGTTCTCAGTCGACCAGCTAGGCTCTCTGTCTGTAGAGAGATCACTGGGCTGGTTCTCAGTCGACCAGCTAGGTTCTCTGTCGACCAGCTAGGCTCTCTGTCTGTAAAGAGATCACTGGGCTGGTTCTCAGTCGACCAGCTAGGCTCTCTGTCTGTAGAGAGGTCACTGGGCTGGTTCTCAGTCTACCAGCTAGGTTCTCAGTCGACCAGCTAGGCTCTCTGTCTGTAGAGAGGTCACTGGGCTGGTTCTCAGTCGACCAGCTAGGTTCTATGTCTGTAGAGAGATCACTGGGCTGGTTCTCAGTCGACCAGCTAGGCTCTCTGTCTGTAGAGAGATCACTGGGCTGGTTCTCAGTCGACCAGCTAGGCTCTCTGTCTGTAGAGAGATCACTGGGCTGGTTCTCAGTCGACCAGCTAGGCTCTCTGTCTGTAGAGAGATCACTGGGCTGGTTCTCAGTCTACCAGCTAGGTTCTCAGTCGACCAGCTAGGCTCTCTGTCTGTAGAGAGATCACTGGGCTGGTTCTCAGTCTACCAGCTAGGCTCTCTGTCTGTAGAGAGATCACTGGGCTGGTTCTCAAAGGTGCTTTCTCCATCCTCTAATATCAAAACATATTTATTTCGTCTTCTCAATTAAATCCAATTTGATTCTATTAATATTAATGAGGTGAGATCATTCTTATAATGAAATAATAAAATATCCTTGTGCTGTGGTGTCTGCCCCAAAGCACTTTCAAGTCCCTTACACTCAGAGAAAATAAATAAACACCCAACCAAAGATCTGAAGGGCTTTGCCAGGGGCATGACACACACAAATGGGTACCAGCTTATTGTTAGTGAGCCAAATGTTTTAATGAAACCAATGGCTTTGGTTCGTGACACTACAGAGGTGGCTCTTGCAGCCTGAAACCTGGCCCGATTCATTACACCCTCTCTACGTTCTCTTCCAACTTCCTCCAAACCAGAGGATTAACTACTTAGCTGGACTTTTCCAAGCGCCGTGGCCTTGTAAACATGCTAGTACGGTATGGCTGGAAGGAGAGCAGCTGCCTTCTTCCTGATAAAGGTTGCTTGTTTTACATCCTGACTGTGATTCACCGGGGGCTGGTGTGAAAGGAGGTTAGTAAATCAAATCAAATCCACAGGGCTGGGTTCTGAGACAGGCTGGGTCTGGAGAGGAGGTTAGTGGTCAACTGGGCTGGGTTCTGAGACAGACTGGGTCTGGGGCAGAGGTTAGTTGTCAACTGGGCTTGGTTCTGAGACAGGCTGGGTCAGGGGAGGAGGTTAGTAGTCAACTGGGCTGGGTTCTGAGACAGACTGGGTCTGGGGCGGAGGTTAGTTGTCAACTGGGCTGGGTTCTGAGGCAGGCTGGGTCCGGGGACGAGGTTAGGAGTCAACTGGGCTGGGTTCAGAGACAGACTGGGTCTGGGGAGGAGGTTAGGAGTCAACTAGGCTGGGTTCTGAGACAGACTGGGTCTGGGGAGGAGGTTTGGAGTCAACTGGGCTGGGTTCTGAGACAGGCTAGGGATGAGGTTAGTTGTTAACAGGGCTGGATTCTGAGGGAGGCTGGGTATGGAGAGGGTTAACACAATTCATTCCTTTAAATGCATATGTCTCCAGAGAATATAAAACAATCCTAGTGAAAGACAACAGCCATATTCCCGTCCATCTGCATTAGAGCAGAATGCAGTGGGATGGCTGTGGTTAGCCGGATGGTTCTGTCAATCTGCAGCTCTATAGCTCTGATGACATCAGCTGTAATGTTATGACTCCTGCGTCAAGAAGGGACATTCCTAGAGTTTATTTCTATTTGTAATAATATACAACATCATAGCTGTTGAGGTTTAGAACAAGATAAAATTACAGAATGACAAGCCAACATCAGTTAGTGACAACAAACACACGTATACTTCATAGTGTCATCGTCTATAACACTACAGTCATCAGTTCCAGGTGTTTCCTGTGGCAGGTGGTCGTCTATAACACTACAGTCATCAGTTCCAGGTGTTTCCTGTGGCAGGTGGTCGTCTATAACACTACAGCCATCAGTTCCAGGTGTTTCCTGTAGCAGGTGGTCGTCTATAACACTACAGCCATCAGTTCCAGGTGGTTCCTGTAGCAGGTGGTCGTTTATAACACTACAACCATCAGTTCCAGGTGTTTCTTGTGGCAGGTGGTCGTTTATAACACTACAGCCATCAGTAACGTGTTTCCTGTAGCAGGTGGTCGTCTATAACACTAAAGCCATCAGTAACGTGTTTCCTGTAGCAGGCGGTCGTTTATAACACTACAGCCATCAGTAACGTGTTTCCTTTGGCAGGTGGTCATCTATAACACTACAGCCATCAGTTCCAGGTGTTTCCTGTAGCAGGCGATCGTCTATTTCACTACAGCCACCAGTAACGTGTTTCCTGTAGCAGGTGGTCATCTATAACACTACAGCCATCAGTAACATGTTTCCTGTAGCAGGTGGTCGTCTATAACACTACAGCCATCAGTTCCAGGTGTTTCCTGTAGCAGGTGGTCGTCTATTACACTACAGCCATCAGTTCCAGGTGTTTCCTGTAGCAGGTGGTCGTTTATAACACTACAGCCATCAGTAACCTGTTTCCTGTAGCAGGTGGTCGTCTATAACACTACAGCCATCAGTAACGTGTTTCCTGTAGCAGGCAGTCGTCTATAGCACTACAGCCATCAGTTCCAGGTGTTTCCTGTAGCAGGCGGTCGTCTATAACACTACAGCCATCAGTAACGTGTTTCCTGTAGCAGGTGGTCATCTATAACACTACAGCCATCAGTTCCAGGTGTTTCCTGTGGCAGGTGGTCGTTTATAACACTACAGCAATCAGTAACGTGTTTCCTGTAGCAGGCGATCGTCTATAACACTACAGCCATCAGTAACGTGTTTCCTGTAGCAGGTGGTCGTCTATAACACTACAGCCATCAGTTCCAGGTGTTTCCTGTAGCAGGCGATCGTCTATAACACTACAGCCATCAGTACCGTGTTTCCTGTAGCAGGTGGTCGTCTATAACACTACAGCCATCAGTAACGTGTTTCCTGTAGCAGGCGGTCGTTTATAACACTACAGCCATCAGTAACGTGTTTCCTGTAGCAGGCAGTCGTCTATAACACTACAGCCATCAGTAACGTGTTTCCTGTAGCAGGCGGTCGTCTATAACACTACAGCCATCAGTAACGTGATCCTGTTGCAGGTGGTCGTCTATAACACTACAGCCACCAGTTCCAGGTGTTTCCTGTGGCAGGTGGTCGTTTATAACACTACAGCAATCAGTAACGTGTTTCCTGTAGCAGGCGATCATCTATAACACTACAGCCATCAGTAACGTGTTTCCTGTAGCAGGTGGTCGTCTATAACACTACAGCCATCAGTTCCAGGTGTTTCCTGTAGCAGGCGATCGTCTATAACACTACAGCCATCAGTAACGTGTTTCCTGTAGCAGGTGGTCGTTTATAACAATACAGCCATCAGTAACGTGTTTCCTGTAGCAGGTGGTCGTCTATAACACTACAGCCATCAGTAACGTGTTTCCTGTAGCAGGTGGTTGTCTATTACACTACAGCCATCAATAACGTGTTTCCTGTAGCAGGTGGTCGTCTATAACACTACAGCCATCAGTTCCAGTTGTTTCCTGTAGCAGGAGATCGTCTATAACACTACAGCCATCAGTAACGTGTTTCCTGTAGCAGGTGGTCGTCTATAACATTACAGCCATCAGTAACGTGTTTCCTTTGCAGGTGGTCATCTATAACACTACAGCCATCAGTTCCAAGTGTTTCCTGTAGCAGTTGGTCGTTTATAACACTACAGCCATCAGTAACGTCTTTCCTGTAGCAGGTGGTCATCTATAACACTACAGCCATCAGTTCCAGGTGTTTCCTGTAGCAGGTGGTCGTTTATAACACTACAGCCATCAGTAACATGTATCCTGTAGCAGGTGGTCGTCTATAACACTACAGCCATCAGTAACGTGTTTCCTGTAGCAGGCGGTCGTCTATAACACTACAGCCATCAGTTCCAGGTTTTTCCTGAGCAGGCGGTCGTCTATAACACTACAGCCATCAGTAACGTGTTTCCTGTAGCAGGTGGTCGTCTATAACACTACAACCATCAGTTCCAGGTGTTTCCTGTAGCAGGTGGTTGTCTATAACACTACAGCCATCAGTAACGTGTTTCCTGTAGCAGGTGGTCATCTATAACACTACAGCCATCAGTTCCAGGTGTTTCCTGTAGCAGGTGGTCGTTTATAACACTACAGCCATCAGTAACGTGTTTCCTGTAGCAGGTGGTCATCTATAACACTACAGCCATCAGTTCCAGGTGTTTCCTGTAGCAGGTGGTCGTCTATAACACTACAGTCATCAGTTCCAGGTGTTTCCTGTAGCAGGTGGTCATTTATAACACTACAGCCATCAGTTCCAGGTGTTTCCTGTAGCAGGTGGTCGTTTATAACACTACATCCATCAGTAACGTGTTTCCTGTAGCAGGTCGTCATCTATAACACTACAGCCTTCAGTTCCAGGTGTTTCCTGTAGCAGGTGGTCGTCTATAACACTACAGCCATCAGTAACGTGTTTCCTGTAGCAGGTGGTCGTTTATAACACTACAGTCATCAGTTCCAGGTGTTTCCTGTAGCAGGTGGTCGTCTGTAACACTACAGCCATCAGTTCCAGGTGTTGCCTGTGGCAGGCGGTCGTTTATAACACTACAGCCATCAGTGGTGACTGGATCAATAAGTATGCTTTGGCCCCAATGCCCCAGCATAGATACTGTAGCATGTCAACCCTGACAGACAGATACCACCATCCTGCTCTTTGACAGGTTATACCCCAGATGGCACCCTATTCCCTGTTTAGTGCACTACTTTAGACCAGAGATCTATGGGCAGTGCACTATACATTGAATAAGGTTTCATTTGGGATGCAGCCAGACTCCAGTCTCAGAACCATCCAGTTAGACCCACCAGCGTATTGATCTCTCCTGTTTAAATCATAGATCAGCCCTGAATAAAGGCCTGGGAGGCAAAGCCTCTATTGTTCACCATGCCAAGATGGAACAGAAAGAGAGACATTTGTTATTGGCTGTAACTCCGGGCTGGAAACATAATGGGACCTCTGATAGGAACAAGTCACATCCTGGTCTATCAAACTGTCAACAAGTTTTTAGTAATGATCATATCAACGGGATGGCTTTCTGAGGAGATCTGATGTGATGCTAATGTTCGGTTGCTCCAAGACCACAAATCTCTCTCCCTATACTTCAGCTGCAACATGATTCACTAATGTAGCTGGAGACAGGAGCTGTCCTTCTAAAATCCAGAGGAAACATGAACCAGACTCGTTCAGAGGTCAGACAGACTAGCTAGTGGTTATTACTGAGACAATGAAGTAGCGATGTCTGTTAAAAGTTACCACAGCTCTGTAATGTAGGAGTCGTCATAACAACAATTATTAAAACAGTATTCCTCCTCTGTTACCACTCAGCCCAGTTATTAAAACAGTATTCCTCCTCTGTTACCAATCAGCCCAGTTATTAAAACAGTATTCCTCTGTTACCACGCAGCCCAGTTATTAAAACAGTATTCCTCTGTTACCACTCAGCCCAGTTATTAAAACAGTATTCCTCTGTTACCACTCAGCCCAGTTATTAAAACAGTATTCCTCCTCTGTTACCACTCAGCCCAGTTATTAAAACAGTATTCCTCTGTTACCACTCAGCCCAGTTATTAAAACAGTATTCCTCCTATGTTACCACTCAGCCCAGTTATTAAAACAATATTCCTCCACTGTTACCACTCAGCCCAGTTATTAAAACAGTATTCCTCCACTGTTACCACTCAGCCCAGTTATTAAAACAGTATTCCTCCTCTGTTACCACTCAGCCCAGTTATTAAAACAGTATTCCTCCTCTGTTACCACTCAGCCCAGTTATTAAAACAGTATTCCTCCTCTGTTACCACTCAGCCCAGTTATTAAAACAGTATTCCTCTGTTACCACTCAGCCCAGTTATTAAAACAGTATTCCTCTGTTACCACTCAGCCCAGTTATTAAAACAGTATTCCTCCTCTGTTACCACTCAGCCCAGTTATTAAAACAGTATTCCTCTGTTACCACTCAGCCCAGTTATTAAAACAGTATTCCTCCTCTGTTACCACTCAGCCCAGTTATTAAAACAGTATTCCTCCACTGTTACCACTCAGCCCAGTTATTAAAACAGTATTCCTCCACTGTTACCACTCAGCCCAGTTATTAAAACAGTATTCCTCCTCTGTTACCACTCAGCCCAGTTATTAAAACAGTATTCCTCCTCTGTTACCACGCAGCCCAGTTATTAAAACAGTATTCCTCCTCTGTTACCAATCAGCCCAGTTATTAAAACAGTATTCCTCTGTTACCACTCAGCCCAGTTATTAAAACAGTATTCCTCCACTGTTACCACTCAGCCCAGTTATTAAAACAGTATTCCTCTGTTACCACTCAGCCCAGTTATTAAAACAGTATTCCTCCTCTGTTACCACTCAGCCCAGTTATTAAAACAGTATTCCTCTGTTACCACTCAGCCCAGTTATTAAAACAGTATTCCTCCTCTGTTACCAATCAGCCCAGTTATTAAAACAGTATTCCTCTGTTACCACTCAGCCCAGTTAATAAAACAGTATTCCTCTGTTACCACTCAGCCCAGTTATTAAAACAGTATTCCTCTGTTACCACTCAGCCCAGTTATTAAAACAGTATTCCTCCTCTGTTACCAATCAGCACCAGTTATTAAAACAGTATTCCTCTGTTACCAATCAGCCCAGTTATTAAAACAGTATTCCTCCTCTGTTACCAATCAGCCCAGTTATTAAAACAGTATTCCTCCTCTGTTACCAATCAGCCCAGTTATTAAAACAGTATTCCTCCTCTGTTACCACTCAGCCCAGTTATTAAAACAGTATTCCTCCTCTGTTACCACTCAGCCCAGTTATTAAAACAGTATTCCTCTGTTACCACGCAGCCCAGTTATTAAAACAGTATTCCTCCTCTGTTACCACTCAGCCCAGTTATTAAAACAGTATTCCTCCTCTGTTACCAATCAGCCCAGTTATTAAAACAGTATTCCTCTGTTACCACGCAGCCCAGTTATTAAAACAGTATTCCTCCTCTGTTACCACTCAGCCCAGTTATTAAAACAGTATTCCTCTGTTACCACTCAGCCCAGTTATTAAAACAGTATTCCTCCTCTGTTACCACTCAGCCCAGTTATTAAAACAGTATTCCTCTGTTACCACTCAGCCCAGTTATTAAAACAGTATTCCTCCTCTGTTACCACTCAGCCCAGTTATTAAAACAGTATTCCTCCTCTGTTACCACTCAGCCCAGTTATTAAAACAGTATTCCTCCTCTGTTACCACTCAGCCCAGTTATTAAAACAGTATTCCTCCTCTGTTACCACTCAGCCCAGTTATTAAAACAGTATTCCTCCTCTGTTACCACTCAGCCCAGTTATTAAAACAGTATTCCTCCTCTGTTACCACTCAGCCCAGTTATTAAAACAGTATTCCTCCTCTGTTACCACTCAGCCCAGTTATTAAAACAGTATTCCTCCTCTGTTACCACTCAGCCCAGTTATTAAAACAGTATTCCTCCTCTGTTACCACTCAGCCCAGTTATTAAAACAGTATTCCTCTGTTACCACGCAGCCCAGTTATTAAAACAGTATTCCTCCTCTGTTACCAAGCAGCCCAGTTATTAAAACAGTATTCCTCCTCTGTTACCAATCAGCCCAGTTATTAAAACAGTATTCCTCTGTTACCACTCAGCCCAGTTATTAAAACAGTATTCCTCCTCTATTACCAATCAGCCCAGTTATTAAAACAGTATTCCTCCTCTGTTACCACTCAGCCCAGTTATTAAAACAGTATTCCTCCTCTGTTACCACTCAGCCCAGTTATTAAAACAGTATTCCTCTGTTACCAATCAGCCCAGTTATTAAAACAGTATTCCTCCTCTGTTACCACTCAGCCCAGTTATTAAAACAGTATTCCTCTGTTACCAATCAGCCCAGTTATTAAAACAGTATTCCTCCTCTGTTACCACTCAGCCCAGTTATTAAAACAGTATTCCTCTGTTACCAATCAGCCCAGTTATTAAAACAGTATTCCTCTGTTACCACTCAGCCCAGTTATTAAAACAGTATTCCTCCTCTGTTACCACTCAGCCCAGTTATTAAAACAGTATTCCTCCTCTGTTACCACTCAGCCCAGTTATTAAAACAGTATTCCTCCTCTGTTACCACTCAGCCCAGTTATTAAAACAGTATTCCTCTGTTACCAATCAGCCCAGTTATTAAAACAGTATTCCTCCTCTGTTACCACTCAGCCCAGTATTTAAAACAGTATTCCTCCTCTGTTACCAATCAGCCCAGTTATTAAAACAGTATTCCTCCACTGTTACCACTCAGCCCAGTTATTAAAACAGTATTCCTCCTCTGTTACCACTCAGCACCAGTTATTAAAACAGTATTCCTCCTCTGTTACCAATCAGCCCAGTTATTAAAACAGTATTCCTCTGTTACCACTCAGCCCAGTTATTAAAACAGTATTCCTCTGTTACCACTCAGCCCAGTTATTAAAACAGTATTCCTCCTCTGTTACCACTCAGCCCAGTTATTAAAACAGTATTCCTCTGTTACCACTCAGCCCAGTTATTAAAACAGTATTCCTCCTCTTTTACCACTCAGCCCAGTTATTAAAACAGTATTCCTCCTCTGTTACCACTCAGCCCAGTTATTAAAACAGTATTCCTCCTCTGTTACCACTCAGCCCAGTTATTAAAACAGTATTCCTCTGTTACCACTCAGCCCAGTTATTAAAACAGTATTCCTCATCTGTTACCACTCAGCCCAGTTATTAAAACAGTATTCCTCTGTTACCAATCAGCCCAGTTATTAAAACAGTATTCCTCCTCTGTTACCACTCAGCCCAGTTATTAAAACAGTATTCCTCTGTTACCAATCAGCCCAGTTATTAAAACAGTATTCCTCTGTTACCACTCAGCCCAGTTATTAAAACAGTATTCCTCCTCTGTTACCACTCAGCCCAGTTATTAAAACAGTATTCCTCCTCTGTTACCACTCAGCCCAGTTATTAAAACAGTATTCCTCCTCTGTTACCACTCAGCCCAGTTATTAAAACAGTATTCCTCTGTTACCAATCAGCCCAGTTATTAAAACAGTATTCCTCCTCTGTTACCACTCAGCCCAGTATTTAAAACAGTATTCCTCCTCTGTTACCAATCAGCCCAGTTATTAAAACAGTATTCCTCCACTGTTACCACTCAGCCCAGTTATTAAAACAGTATTCCTCCTCTGTTACCACTCAGCACCAGTTATTAAAACAGTATTCCTCCTCTGTTACCAATCAGCCCAGTTATTAAAACAGTATTCCTCTGTTACCACTCAGCCCAGTTATTAAAACAGTATTCCTCTGTTACCAATCAGCCCAGTTATTAAAACAGTATTCCTCTGTTACCACTCAGCCCAGTTATTAAAACAGTATTCCTCCTCTGTTACCACTCAGCCCAGTTATTAAAACAGTATTCCTCCTCTGTTACCACTCAGCCCAGTTATTAAAACAGTATTCCTCTGTTACCAATCAGCCCAGTTATTAAAACAGTATTCCTCTGTTACCAATCAGCCCAGTTATTAAAACAGTATTCCTCTGTTACCACTCAGCCCAGATATTAAAACAGTATTCCTCCTCTGTTACCAATCAGCCCAGTTATTAAAACAGTATTCCTCCTCTGTTACCACTCAGCCCAGTTATTAAAACAGTATTCCTCCTCTGTTACCACTCAGCCCAGTTATTAAAACAGTATTCCTCTGTTACCAATCAGCCCAGTTATTAAAACAGTATTCCTCCTCTGTTACCACTCAGCCCAGTTATTAAAACAGTATTCCTCCTCTGTTACCAATCAGCCCAGTTATTAAAACAGTATTCCTCCTCTGTTACCACTCAGCCCAGTTATTAAAACAGTATTCCTCCTCTGTTACCAATCAGCCCAGTTATTAAAACAGTATTCCTCCTCTGTTACCAATCAGCCCAGTTATTAAAACAGTATTCCTCCTCTGTTACCAATCAGCACCAGTTATTAAAACAGTATTCCTCTGTTACCACTCAGCCCAGTTATTAAAACAGTATTCCTCTGTTACCACTCAGCCCAGTTATTAAAACAGTATTCCTCCTCTGTTACCACTCAGCCCAGTTATTAAAACAGTATTCCTCCTCTGTTACCACTCAGCCCAGTTATTAAAACAGTATTCCTCCTCTGTTACCACTCAGCCCAGTTATTAAAACAGTATTCCTCTGTTACCACTCAGCCCAGTTATTAAAACAGTATTCCTCATCTGTTACCACTCAGCACCAGTTATTAAAACAGTATTCCTCTGTTACCACTCAGCCCAGTTATTAAAACAGTATTCCTCCTCTGTTACCACTCAGCCCAGTTATTAAAACAGTATTCCTCCTCTGTTACCAATCAGCCCAGTTATTAAAACAGTATTCCTCCTCTGTTACCACTCAGCCCAGTTATTAAAACAGTATTCCTCCTCTGTTACCACTCAGCCCAGTTATTAAAACAGTATTCCTCCTCTGTTACCACGCAGCCCAGTTATTAAAACAGTATTCCTCCTCTGTTACCAATCAGCCCAGTTATTAAAACAGTATTCCTCCTCTGTTACCACTCAGCCCAGTTATTAAAACAGTATTCCTCTGTTACCACTCAGCCCAGTTATTAAAACAGTATTCCTCCTCTGTTACCAATCAGCCCAGTTATTAAAACAGTATTCCTCCTCTGTTACCACTCAGCCCAGTTATTAAAACAGTATTCCTCCTCTGTTACCACTCAGCCCAGTTATTAAAACAGTATTCCTCTGTTACCAATCAGCCCAGTTATTAAAACAGTATTCCTCCTCTGTTACCACTCAGCCCAGTTATTAAAACAGTATTCCTCCTCTGTTACCAATCAGCCCAGTTATTAAAACAGTATTCCTCCTCTGTTACCACTCAGCCCAGTTATTAAAACAGTATTCCTCCTCTGTTACCAATCAGCCCAGTTATTAAAACAGTATTCCTCCTCTGTTACCAATCAGCCCAGTTATTAAAACAGTATTCCTCCTCTGTTACCAATCAGCACCAGTTATTAAAACAGTATTCCTCTGTTACCACTCAGCCCAGTTATTAAAACAGTATTCCTCCTCTGTTACCACTCAGCCCAGTTATTAAAACAGTATTCCTCCTCTGTTACCACTCAGCCCAGTTATTAAAACAGTATTCCTCCTCTGTTACCACTCAGCCCAGTTATTAAAACAGTATTCCTCTGTTACCACTCAGCCCAGTTATTAAAACAGTATTCCTCATCTGTTACCACTCAGCACCAGTTATTAAAACAGTATTCCTCTGTTACCACTCAGCCCAGTTATTAAAACAGTATTCCTCCTCTGTTACCACTCAGCCCAGTTATTAAAACAGTATTCCTCCTCTGTTACCACTCAGCCCAGTTATTAAAACAGTATTCCTCCTCTGTTACCACGCAGCCCAGTTATTAAAACAGTATTCCTCCTCTGTTACCACGCAGCCCAGTTATTAAAACAGTATTCCTCTGTTACCACGCAGCCCAGTTATTAAAACAGTATTCCTCTGTTAACACTCAGCCCAGTTATTAAAACAGTATTCCTCTGTTACCACTCAGCCCAGTTATTGAAACAGTATTCCTCATCTGTTACCACTCAGCCCAGTTATTAAAACAGTATTCCTCCTATGTTACCACTCAGCCCAGTTATTAAAACAGTATTCCTCCACTGTTACCACTCAGCCCAGTTATTAAAAACAGTATTCCTCCACTGTTACCACTCAGCCCAGTTATTAAAACAGTATTCCTCCTCTGTTACCACTCAGCCCAGTTATTAAAACAGTATTCCTCCTCTGTTACCACTCAGCCCAGTTTATTAAAACAGTATTCCTCCTCTGTTACCACTCAGCCCAGTTATTAAAACAGTATTCCTCTGTTACCACTCAGCCCAGTTATTAAAACAGTATTCCTCTGTTACCACTCAGCCCAGTTATTAAACAGTATTCCTCCTCTGTTACCACTCAGCCCAGTTATTAAAACAGTATTCCTCTGTTACCACTCAGCCCAGTTATTAAAACAGTATTCCTCCTCTGTTACCACTCAGCCCAGTTATTAAAACAGTATTCCTCCACTGTTACCACTCAGCCCAGTTATTAAAACAGTATTCCTCCACTGTTACCACTCAGCCCAGTTATTAAAACAGTATTCCTCCTCTGTTACCACTCAGCCCAGTTATTAAAACAGTATTCCTCCTCTGTTACCACGCAGCCCAGTTATTAAAACAGTATTCCTCCTCTGTTACCAATCAGCCCAGTTATTAAAACAGTATTCCTCTGTTACCACTCAGCCCAGTTATTAAAACAGTATTCCTCCACTGTTACCACTCAGCCCAGTTATTAAAACAGTATTCCTCTGTTACCACTCAGCCCAGTTATTAAAACAGTATTCCTCCTCTGTTACCACTCAGCCCAGTTATTAAAACAGTATTCCTCTGTTACCACTCAGCCCAGTTATTAAAACAGTATTCCTCCTCTGTTACCAATCAGCCCAGTTATTAAAACAGTATTCCTCTGTTACCACTCAGCCCAGTTATTAAAACAGTATTCCTCTGTTACCACTCAGCCCAGTTATTAAAACAGTATTCCTCGTGTTACCACTCAGCCCAGTTATTAAAACAGTATTCCTCCTCTGTTACCAATCAGCACCAGTTATTAAAACAGTATTCCTCTGTTACCAATCAGCCCAGTTATTAAAACAGTATTCCTCCTCTGTTACCAATCAGCCCAGTTATTAAAACAGTATTCCTCCTCTGTTACCAATCAGCCCAGTTATTAAAAACAGTATTCCTCCTCTGTTACCACTCAGCCCAGTTATTAAAACAGTATTCCTCCTCTGTTACCACTCAGCCCAGTTATTAAAACAGTATTCCTCTGTTACCACGCAGCCCAGTTATTAAAACAGTATTCCTCCTCTGTTACCACTCAGCCCAGTTATTAAAACAGTATTCCTCCTCTGTTACCAATCAGCCCAGTTATTAAAACAGTATTCCTCTGTTACCACGCAGCCCAGTTATTAAAACAGTATTCCTCCTCTGTTACCACTCAGCCAGTTATTAAAACAGTATTCCTCTGTTACCACTCAGCCCAGTTATTAAAACAGTATTCCTCCTCTGTTACCACTCAGCCCAGTTATTAAAACAGTATTCCTCTGTTACCACTCAGCCCAGTTATTAAAACAGTATTCCTCCTCTGTTACCACTCAGCCCAGTTATTAAAACAGTATTCCTCCTCTGTTACCACTCAGCCCAGTTATTAAAACAGTATTCCTCCTCTGTTACCACTCAGCCCAGTTATTAAAACAGTATTCCTCCTCTGTTACCACTCAGCCCAGTTATTAAAACAGTATTCCTCCTCTGTTACCACTCAGCCCAGTTATTAAAACAGTATTCCTCCTCTGTTACCACTCAGCCCAGTTATTAAAAACAGTATTCCTCCTCTGTTACCACTCAGCCCAGTTATTAAAACAGTATTCCTCCTCTGTTACCACTCAGCCCAGTTATTAAACAGTATTCCTCCTCTGTTACCACTCAGCCCAGTTATTAAAACAGTATTCCTCTGTTACCACGCAGCCCAGTTATTAAAACAGTATTCCTCCTCTGTTACCAAGCAGCCCAGTTATTAAAACAGTATTCCTCCTCTGTTACCAATCAGCCCAGTTATTAAAACAGTATTCCTCTGTTACCAACTCAGCCCAGTTATTAAAACATATCCTCTGTTACCAATCAGCCCAGTTATTAAAACAGTATTCCTCCTCTATTACCAATCAGCCCAGTTATTAAAACAGTATTCCTCCTCTGTTACCACTCAGCCCAGTTATTAAAACAGTATTCCTCCTCTGTTACCACTCACCCAGTTATTAAAACAGTATTCCTCTGTTACCAATCAGCCCAGTTATTAAAACAGTATTCCTCCTCTGTTACCACTCAGCCCAGTTATTAAAACAGTATTCGCTCTGTTACCAATCAGCCCAGTTATTAAAACAGTATTCCTCCTCTGTTACCACTCAGCCCAGTTATTAAAACAGTATCCTCTGTTACCAATCAGCCCAGTTATTAAAACAGTATTCCTCTGTTTACCACTCAGCCCAGTTATTAAAACAGTATTCCTCCTCTGTTACCACTCAGCCCAGTTATTAAAACAGTATTCCTCCTCTGTTACCACTCAGCCCAGTTATTAAACAGTATTCCTCCTCTGTTACCACTCAGCCCAGTTATTAAAACAGTATTCCTCTGTTACCAATCAGCCCAGTTATTAAAACAGTATTCCTCCTCTGTTACCACTCAGCCCAGTATTTAAAACAGTATTCCTCCTCTGTTACCAATCAGCCCAGTTATTAAAACAGTATTCCTCCACTGGTTACCACTCAGCCCAGTTATTAAAACAGTATTCCTCCTCTGTTACCACTCAGCACCAGTTATTAAAACAGTATTCCTCCTCTGTTACCAATCAGCCCATTATTAAAACAGTATTCCTCTGTTACCACTCAGCCCAGTTATTAAAACAGTATTCCTCTGTTACCACTCAGCCCAGTTATTAAAACAGTATTCCTCCTCTGTTACCACTCAGCCCAGTTATTAAAACAGTATTCCTCTGTTACCACTCAGCCCAGTTATTAAAACAGTATTCCTCCTCTTTTACCACTCAGCCCAGTTATTAAAACAGTATTCCTCCTCTGTTACCACTCAGCCCAGTTATTAAAACAGTATTCCTCCTCTGTTACCACTCAGCCCAGTTATTAAAACAGTATTCCTCTGTTACCACTCAGCCCAGTTATTAAAACAGTATTCCTCTCTGTTACCACTCAGCCCAGTTATTAAAACAGTATTCCTCTGTTACCAATCAGCCCAGTTATTAAAACAGTATTCCTCCTCTGTTACCACTCAGCCCAGTTATTAAAACAGTATTCCTCTGTTACCAATCAGCCCAGTTATTAAAACAGTATTCCTCTGTTACCACTCAGCCCAGTTATTAAAACAGTATTCCTCCTCTGTTACCACTCAGCCCAGTTATTAAAACAGTATTCCTCCTCTGTTACCACTCAGCCCAGTTATTAAAACAGTATTCCTCCTCTGTTACCACTCAGCCCAGTTATTAAAACAGTATTCCTCCTCTGTTACCAATCAGCCCAGTTATTAAAACAGTATCCTCCTCTGTTACCACAGCACCAGTTATTAAAACAGTATTCCTCCTGTTACCAATCAGCCCAAGTTATTAAAAACAGTATTCCCTCCTCTGTTACCAATCAGCCCAGTTATTAAAACAGTATTCCCTCTGTTACCAACTCAGCCCAGTTATTAAACAGTATTCCTCCTCTGTTACCAACTCAGCCCAGTTATTAAAACGTATTCCTCCTCTGTTACACTCAGCCCAGTTATTAAACAGTATTCCCTCCTGTTACCTAACTCAGCCCAGTTATTAAAACAGTATTCCCTCTGTTACCACATCAGCCAGTTATTAAAACCAGTATTCCTCCTCTGTTACCACTCAGCCCAGTTATTAAAACAGTATTCCTCCTCTGTTACCAATCAGCCCATTATTAAAAACGTATTCTCCATCTGTTACCAAGCAGCCCAGTTTATTAAAACATATGCCTCTGTTACACTCAGCCCAGTTATTAAAAACAGTATTCCTCCCTGTTACCACTCGCCCCAGTTATTAAACAGTATCCTCCTCTGTTACCTAAGTCAGCCCAGTTATTAAAACAGTATTCCTCTGTTTACCACTCAGCCCAGTTATTAAAACAGTATTCTCTCTGTTACCACTCAGCCCAGTTATTAAAACAGTATTCCTCCTCTGTTACCACTCAGCCCAGTTATTAAAACAGTATTCCTCCTCTGTTACCACTCAGCCCAGTTATTAAAACAGTATTCCTCCTCTGTTACCACTCAGCCCAGTTATTAAAACAGTATCCTCCTCTGTTACCACTCAGCCCAGTTATTAAAACAGTATTCCCCTCTGTTACCAACTCAGTCCCAGTTATTAAAACAGTATCCTCCTCTGTTACCAATCAGCCCAGTTATTAAAACAGTATTCCTCCTCTGTTACCACTCAGCCCAGTTATTAAAACAGTATTCCTCCTCTGTTACCACTCAGCCCAGTTATTAAAACAGTATTCCTCTGTTACCACTCAGCCCAGTTATTAAAACAGTATTCCTCCTCTGTTACCACTCAGCCCAGTTATTAAAACAGTATTCCTCCTCTGTTACCAATCAGCCCAGTTATTAAAACAGTATTCCTCCTCTGTTACCACTCAGCCCAGTTATTAAAACAGTATTCCTCCTCTGTTACCAATCAGCCCAGTTATTAAAACAGTATTCCTCCTCTGTTACCACTCAGCCCAGTTATTAAAACAGTATTCCTCCTCTGTTACCAATCAGCCCAGTTATTAAAACAGTATTCCTCTGTTACCACTCAGCCCAGTTATTAAAACAGTATTCCTCTGTTACCACTCAGCCCAGTTATTAAAACAGTATTCCTCCTCTGTTACCACTCAGCCCAGTTATTAAAACAGTATTCCTCCTCTGTTACCACTCAGCCCAGTTATTAAAACAGTATTCCTCCTCTGTTACCACTCAGCCCAGTTATTAAAACAGTATTCCTCTGTTACCACTCAGCCCAGTTATTAAAACAGTATTCCTCCTCTGTTACCACTCAGCCCAGTTATTAAAACAGTATTCCTCTGTTACCACTCAGCCCAGTTATTAAAACAGTATTCCTCCTCTGTTACCACTCAGCCCAGTTATTAAAACAGTATTCCTCCTCTGTTACCAATCAGCCCAGTTATTAAAACAGTATTCCTCCTCTGTTACCACTCAGCCCAGTTATTAAAACAGTATTCCTCCTCTGTTACCACTCAGCCCAGTTATTAAAACAGTATTCCTCCTCTGTTACCACTCAGCCCAGTTATTAAAACAGTATTCCTCCTCTGTTACCACTCAGCCCAGTTATTAAAACAGTATTCCTCCTCTGTTACCACTCAGCCCAGTTATTAAAACAGTATTCCTCTGTTACCACTCAGCCCAGTTATTAAAACAGTATTCCTCCTCTGTTACCACTCAGCCCAGTTATTAAAACAGTATTCCTCCTCTGTTACCACTCAGCCCAGTTATTAAAACAGTATTCCTCCTCTGTTACCACTCAGCCCAGTTATTAAAACAGTATTCCTCTGTTACCAATCAGCCCAGTTATTAAAACAGTATTCCTCCTCTGTTACCACTCAGCCCAGTTATTAAAACAGTATTCCTCCTCTGTTACCACTCAGCCCAGTTATTAAAACAGTATTCCTCCTCTGTTACCACTCAGCCCAGTTATTAAAACAGTATTCCTCCTCTGTTACCAATCAGCCCAGTTATTAAAACAGTATTCCTCCTCTGTTACCACTCAGCCCAGTTATTAAAACAGTATTCCTCCTCTGTTACCACTCAGCCCAGTTATTAAAACAGTATTCCTCCTCTGTTACCACTCAGCCCAGTTATTAAAACAGTATTCCTCCTCTGTTACCACTCAGCCCAGTTATTAAAACAGTATTCCTCCTCTGTTACCACTCAGCCCAGTTATTAAAACAGTATTCCTCCTCTGTTACCACTCAGCCCAGTTATTAAAACAGTATTCCTCCTCTGTTACCACTCAGCCCAGTTATTAAAACAGTATTCCTCTGTTACCACTCAGCCCAGTTATTAAAACAGTATTCCTCCTCTGTTACCACTCAGCCCAGTTATTAAAACAGTATTCCTCTGTTACCACTCAGCCCAGTTATTAAAACAGTATTCCTCTCTGTTACCACTCAGCCCAGTTATTAAAACAGTATTCCTCTGTTACCACTCAGCCCAGTTATTAAAACAGTATTCCTCCTCTGTTACCACTCAGCCCAGTTATTAAAACAGTATTCCTCCTCTGTTACCACTCAGCCCAGTTATTAAAACAGTATTCCTCCTCTGTTACCACTCAGCCCAGTTATTAAAACAGTATTCCTCCTCTGTTACCACTCAGCCCAGTTATTAAAACAGTATTCCTCTGTTACCACGCAGCCCAGTTATTAAAACAGTATTCCTCTGTTACCACTCAGCCCAGTTATTAAAACAGTATTCCTCCTCTGTTACCACTCAGCCCAGTTATTAAAACAGTATTCCTCCTCTGTTACCACTCAGCCCAGTTATTAAAACAGTATTCCTCCTCTGTTACCAATCAGCCCAGTTATTAAAACAGTATTCCTCTGTTACCACTCAGCCCAGTTATTAAAACAGTATTCCTCCTCTGTTACCACTCAGCCCAGTTATTAAAACAGTATTCCTCTGTTACCACTCAGCCCAGTTATTAAAACAGTATTCCTCCTCTGTTACCACTCAGCCCAGTTATTAAAACAGTATTCCTCCTCTGTTACCACTCAGCCCAGTTATTAAAACAGTATTCCTCCTCTGTTACCACTCAGCCCAGTTATTAAAACAGTATTCCTCCTCTGTTACCACTCAGCCCAGTTATTAAAACAGTATTCCTCCTCTGTTACCACTCAGCCCAGTTATTAAAACAGTATTCCTCCTCTGTTACCAATCAGCCCAGTTATTAAAACAGTATTCCTCTGTTACCACTCAGCCCAGTTATTAAAACAGTATTCCTCTCTGTTACCACTCAGCCCAGTTATTAAAACAGTATTCCTCTGTTACCACTCAGCCCAGTTATTAAAACAGTATTCCTCATCTGTTACCACTCAGCCCAGTTATTAAAACAGTATTCCTCATCTGTTACCACTCAGCCCAGTTATTAAAACAGTATTCCTCCTCTGTTACCACTCAGCCCAGTTATTAAAACAGTATTCCTCCTCTGTTACCACTCAGCCCAGTTATTAAAACAGTATTCCTCCTCTGTTACCACTCAGCCCAGTTATTAAAACAGTATTCCTCCTCTGTTACCACTCAGCCCAGTTATTAAAACAGTATTCCTCTGTTACCACTCAGCCCAGTTATTAAAACAGTATTCCTCTGTTACCACTCAGCCCAGTTATTAAAACAGTATTCCTCTCTGTTACCACTCAGCCCAGTTATTAAAACAGTATTCCTCCTCTGTTACCACTCAGCCCAGTTATTAAAACAGTATTCCTCCTCTGTTACCACTCAGCCCAGTTATTAAAACAGTATTCCTCCTGTTACCACTCAGCCCAGTTATTAAAACAGTATTCCTCCTCTGTTACCACTCAGCCCAGTTATTAAAACAGTATTCCTCCTCTGTTACCACTCAGCCCAGTTATTAAAACAGTATTCCTCTCTCTTATACACATCTAGATGTGTATAAGAGACAGGTTACCACTCAGCCCAGTTATTAAAACAGTATTCCTCCTCTGTTACCACTCAGCCCAGTTATTAAAACAGTATTCCTCCTCTGTTACCACTCAGCCCAGTTATTAAAACAGTATTCCTCCTCTGTTACCACTCAGCCCAGTTATTAAAACAGTATTCCTCTGTTACCACTCAGCCCAGTTATTAAAACAGTATTCCTCCTCTGTTACCACTCAGCCCAGTTATTAAAACAGTATTCCTCTGTTACCACTCAGCCCAGTTATTAAAACAGTATTCCTCCTCTGTTACCACTCAGCCCAGTTATTAAAACAGTATTCCTCCTCTGTTACCACTCAGCCCAGTTATTAAAACAGTATTCCTCCTCTGTTACCACTCAGCCCAGTTATTAAAACAGTATTCCTCCTCTGTTACCACTCAGCCCAGTTATTAAAACAGTATTCCTCCTCTGTTACCACGCAGCCCAGTTATTAAAACAGTATTCCTCCTCTGTTACCAATCAGCCCAGTTATTAAAACAGTATTCCTCCTCTGTTACCACTCAGCCCAGTTATTAAAACAGTATTCCTCTGTTACCACTCAGCCCAGTTATTAAAACAGTATTCCTCCTCTGTTACCACTCAGCCCAGTTATTAAAACAGTATTCCTCCTCTGTTACCACTCAGCCCAGTTATTAAAACAGTATTCCTCCTCTGTTACCACTCAGCCCAGTTATTAAAACAGTATTCCTCTGTTACCACTCAGCCCAGTTATTAAAACAGTATTCCTCCTCTGTTACCAATCAGCCCAGTTATTAAAACAGTATTCCTCCTCTGTTACCACTCAGCCCAGTTATTAAAACAGTATTCCTCCTCTGTTACCACTCAGCCCAGTTATTAAAACAGTATTCCTCTGTTACCAATCAGCCCAGTTATTAAAACAGTATTCCTCCTCTGTTACCACTCAGCCCAGTTATTAAAACAGTATTCCTCCTCTGTTACCACTCAGCCCAGTTATTAAAACAGTATTCCTCTGTTACCACTCAGCCCAGTTATTAAAACAGTATTCCTCCTCTGTTACCACTCAGCCCAGTTATTAAAACAGTATTCCTCCTCTGTTACCAATCAGCCCAGTTATTAAAACAGTATTCCTCCTCTGTTACCACTCAGCCCAGTTATTAAAACAGTATTCCTCCTCTGTTACCACTCAGCCCAGTTATTAAAACAGTATTCCTCCTCTGTTACCACTCAGCCCAGTTATTAAAACAGTATTCCTCCTCTGTTACCACTCAGCCCAGTTATTAAAACAGTATTCCTCTGTTACCACTCAGCCCAGTTATTAAAACAGTATTCCTCATCTGTTACCACTCAGCACCAGTTATTAAAACAGTATTCCTCTGTTACCACTCAGCCCAGTTATTAAAACAGTATTCCTCCCTGTTACCACTCAGCCCAGTTATTAAAACAGTATTCCTCCTCTGTTACCAATCAGCCCAGTTATTAAAACAGTATTCCTCCTCTGTTACCACTCAGCCCAGTTATTAAAACAGTATTCCTCCTCTGTTACCACTCAGCCCCAGTTATTAAAACAGTAATTCCTCCTCTGTTACCACGCAGCCCAGTTATTAAAACAGTATTCCTCCTCTGTTACCAATCAGCCCAGTTATTAAAACAGTATTCCTCCTCTGTTACCACTCAGCCCAGTTATTAAACAGTATTCCGCTGTTACCACTCAGCCCAGTTATTAAAGACAGTATTCCTCCTCTGTTACCAATCAGCCCAGTTATTAAAACAGTATTCCTCCTCTGTTACCACTCAGCCCAGTTATTAAAACAGTATTCCTCCTCTGTTACCCTCAGCCCAGTTATTAAAACAGTAATTCCTCTGTTACCATCAGCCCAGTTATTAAAACAGTATTCCCTCTGTTACCAACTCAGCCCAGTTTATTAAAACAGTATTCCTCCTCTGTTACCACTTCAGCCCAGTTATTAAAACAGTATTCCTCTCTGTTACCACTCAGCCCAGTTATTAAAACAGTATTCCTCCTCTGTTACCATCAGGCCCAGTTATTAAAACAGTATTCCTCCTCTGTACCAATCAGCCCAGTTATTAAAACAGTATTCCTCCTCTGTTACCGCGAACTCAGCCCAGGTTATTAAAACGTATTCCTCATCTGTTACCACTCAGCCCAGTTATTAAAACATATTCCTCATCTGTTACCACTCAGCCCAGTTATAAAAAACGTATTCCTCCTCCTCTGTTACCAATCAGCCCAGTTATTAAAACAGTATTCCGTCCTCTGTTACCAATCAGCCCAGTTATTAAAAACAGTATTCCTCCTCTGTTACCAATCAGCACCAGTTTATTAAACAGTATTCCTCTGTTACCACTCAGCCCAGTTATTAAACAGTATTCCTCCTCTGTTACCACTCAGCCCAGTTATTAAAACAGTATTCCTCCTCTGTTACCACTCAGGCCCAGTTATGAAAACAGTATTCCTCCTCTGTTACCACTCAGCCCAGTTTATTAAAACAGTATTCCTCTGTTACCACTCAGCCCAGTTATTGAAACAGGATTCCTCGAGCTGGTTACCCACTCAGCACCAGTTTATTAAAAACAGTATTCCTCTGTTACCAACTCAGCCCAGTTTATTAAAACAGTATTCCTCCTCTGTTACCACTCAGCCAGTTATTAAAACAGTATTCCTCCTCTGTTACCACTCAGCCCAGTTATTAAAACAGTATTCCTCCTCTGTTACCACGCAGCCCAGTTATTAAAACAGTATTCCTCCTCTGTTACCACGCAGCCCAGTTATTAAACAGTATTCCTCCACTGTTACCACTCACCCAGTTATTAAAACAGTATTCCGTCTGTTACCACGCAGCCCAGTTATTAAAACAGTATTCCTCTGTTACCACTCAGCCCAGTTATTAAAACAGTATTCCTCTGTTACCACTCCAGCCCAGTTATTGAAACAGTATTCCTCATCTGTTACCACTCAGCCCATTATTAAAACAGTATTCCTCATCGTTACCACTCAGCCCAGTTATTAAAAAACAGTATTCCTCCTCTGTTACCACTCAGCCCAGTTATTAAAACAGTATTCCTCCTCTGTTACCACTCAGCCCAGTTATTAAAACAGTATTCCTCTGTTACCACTCAGCCCAGTTATTAAAACAGTATTCCTCTGTTACCACTCAGCCCAGTTATTAAAACAGTATTACTCTCTGTTACTCAGCTGTTATAAAACAGTATTACTCTGTTACTGTTATAAAACAGTATTACTCTGTTATAAAACAGTATTACTCTTCTGTTACTGCTGTTATAAAACAGTATTACTCTGTTACTTCTGTTACTGTTGATAAAACAGTATTACTCTGTTACTGTTGATAAAACAGTACTCTGTTACTGTTGATAAACAGTATTACTCTGTTACTGTTGAGTATTAAAACAGTATTCTCTGTTATTACTCAGTTACTGTTATTAAACAGTATTACTCTGTTACTGTATAACTCAGTATTACTCTGTTACTGTTGAAAACAGTATTACTCTGTTACTTCTGTTACTGTTGATAAAACAGTATTACTCTGTTACTGTGATAAACAGTATTACTCTATTACTGTTGATAAAACAGTATTACTCTGTTACTGTTGATAAAACAGTATTACTCTACTACTTCTGTTACTGTTGATAAACAGTATTACTCTGTTACTGTTGATAAAACGTATTACTCTGTTACTGTTGATAAAACAGTATTACTCTGTTACTGTTGATAAAACAGTATTACTCTACTACTTCTGTTACTGTTGATAAAACAGTATTAACTCTGTTACTGTTGATAAAACAGTATTACTCTGTTACTGTTGATAAAACAGTATTACTCTGTTACTGTTGATAAAACAGTATTACTCGTCCACTTCTGTTTCTGTTGATAAAACAGTATTACTCTGTTACTGTTGATAAAACAGTATTACTCTGTTACTGTTGATAAAACATAATTACTCTGTTACTGTTGATAAAAAGTATTACTCTGTTACTGTTGATAAAACAGTATTACTCTGTTACTGTTGATAAACAGTATTACTCTGTTACTGTTGATAAAACAGTATTACTCTGTTACTGCTGATAAAAGCAGTAATTACTCTGTTACTGTTGATAAACAGTATTACTCTGTTACTGTTGATAAAACAGTATTACTCTGTTACTGTTGATAAAACAGTATTACTCTGTTACTGTTGATAAAACAGTATTACTCTGTTACTGCTGATAAAACAGTATTACTCTGTTACTGTTGATAAAACAGTATTACTCTGTTACTGTTGATAAAACGTATTACTCTGTTACTGTTGATAAAACAGTATTACTCTGTTACTGTTGATAAAACAGTATTGCTCTGTTACTGCTGATAAAACAGTATTACTCTGTTACTGTTGATAAAACAGTATTACTCTGTTGCTGTTGATAAAACAGTATTACTCTTCTATTTCTGTTACTGTTGATAAAACAGTATTACTCTGTTACTGTTGATAAAACAGTATTACTCTGTTTCTGTTGATAAAACAGTATTACTCTGTTACTGTTGATAAAACAGTATTACTCTGTTACTGTTGATAAAACAGTATTACTCTGTTTCTGTTGATAAAACAGTATTACTCTGTTACTGTTGATAAAACAGTATTACTCTGTTACTGTTGATAAAACAGTATTCCTCTGTTACTGTTGATAAAACAGTATTACTCTGTTACTGTTGATAAAACAGTATTACTCTGTTACTGTTGATAAAACAGTATTACTCTACTACTTCTGTTTCTGTTGATAAAACAATCTTACTCTGTTACTGTTGATAAAACAATATTACTCTACTATTGTTGATAAAACAGTATTACTCTGTTACTGTTGATAAAACAGTATTACTCTATTACTGTTGATAAAACAGTATTACTCTGTTACTGTTGATGAAACAGTATTACTCTGTTACTGTTGATAAAACAGTATTAATCAAATCAAATCAAAATCAAATCAAATTCATGTATATAGCCCTTTGTACATCAGCTGATATCTCAAAGTGCTGTACAGAAACCCAGCCTAAAACCCCAAACAGCAAGCAATGCAGGTGTAGAAGCACGGTGGCTAGGAAAAACTCCCTAGAAAGGCCAAAACCTAGGAAGAAACCTAGAGAGGAACCAGGCTATGTGGGGTGGCCAGTCCTCTTCTGGCTGTGCCGGGTGGAGATTATAACAGAACATGGCCAAGATGTTCAATGTTCATAAATGATCAGCATGTTCGAATAATAATAAGGCAGAACAGTTGAAACTGGAGCAGCAGCACGGCCAGGGAGACTGGGGACAGCAAGAGTCATCATGTCAGGTAATCCTGGGGCATGGTCCTAGGGCTTCAGATCCTATTACTACTCTGTTACTGTTGATAAAACAGTATTACTCTGTTACTGTTGATAAAACAGAATTACTCTGTTACTGTTGATAAAACAGTATTACTCTGTTACTGTTGATAAAACAGTATTACTCTGTTACTGTTGATAAAACAGTATTACTCTGTTACTGTTGATAAAACAGTATTACTCTGTTACTGTTGATAAAACAGTATTACTCTGTTACTGTTGATAAAACAGTATTACTCTGTTACTGTTGATAAAACAGTATTACTCTGTTACTGTTGATAAAACAGTATTACTCTGTTACTGCTGATAAAACAGTAATTACTCTGTTACTGTTGATAAAACAGTATTACTCTGTTACTGTTGATAAAACAGTATTACTCTGTTACTGTTGATAAAACAGTATTACTCTGTTACTGTTGATAAAACAGTATTACTCTGTTACTGTTGATAAAACAGTATTACTCTGTTACTGTTGATAAAACAGTATTACTCTGTTACTGTTGATAAAACAGTATTACTCTGTTACTGTTGATAAAACAGTATTACTCTGTTTCTGTTGATAAAACAGTATTACTCTGTTACTGCTGATAAAACAGTATTACTCTGTTACTGTTGATAAAACAGTATTACTCTGTTTCTGTTGATAAAACAGTATTACTCTGTTACTGTTGATAAAACAGTATTACTCTGTTACTATTGATAAAACAGTATTACTCTGATACTGTTGATAAAACAGTATTACTCTGTTGCTGTTGATAAAACAGTATTACTCTGTTACTGTTGATAAAACAGTATTACTCTGTTTCTGTTGATAAAACAGTATTACTCTGTTACTGTTGATAAAACAGTATTACTCTGTTACTGTTGATAAAACAGAATTACTCTGTTACTGTTGATAAAACAGTATTACTCTGTTACTGTTGATAAAACAGTATTACTCTGTTACTGTTGATAAAACAGTATTACTCTGTTACTGTTGATAAAACAGTATTACTCTGTTACTGTTGATAAAACAGTATTACTCTGTTACTGTTGATAAAACAGTATTACTCTGTTACTGTTGATAAACAGTATTACTCTGTTACTGTTGATAAAACAGTATTACTCTGTTACTGCTGATAAAACAGTATTACTCTGTTACTGTTGATAAAACAGTATTACTCTGTTACTGTTGATAAAACAGTATTACTCTGTTACTGTTGATAAAACAGTATTACTCTGTTACTGTTGATAAAACAGTATTACTCTGTTACTGTTGATAAACAGTATTACTCTGTTACTGTTGATAAAACAGTATTACTCTGTTACTGTTGATAAAACAGTATTACTCTGTTACTGTTGATAAAACAGTATTAACTCTGTTACTGTTGATAAAACAGTATTACTCTGTTTCTGTTGATAAAACAGTATTACTCTGTTACTGCTGATAAAACAGTATTACTCTGTTACTGTTGATAAAACAGTATTACTCTGTTTCTGTTGATAAAACAGTATTACTCTGTTACTGTTGATAAAACAGTATTACTCTGTTACTATTGATAAAACAGTATTACTCTGATACTGTTGATAAAACAGTATTACTCTGTTGCTGTTGATAAAACAGTATTACTCTGTTACTGTTGATAAAACAGTATTACTCTGTTTCTGTTGATAAAACAGTATTACTCTGTTACTGTTGATAAAACAGTATTACTCTGTTACTATTGATAAAACAGTATTACTCTGATACTGTTGATAAAACAGTATTACTCTGTTGCTGTTGATAAAACAGTATTACTCTGTTACTGTTGATAAAACAGTATTACTCTGATACTGTTGATAAAACAGTATTACTCTGTTACTGTTGATAAAACAGTATTACTCTGTTACTGTTGATAAAACAGTATTACTCTGTTGCTGTTGATAAAACAGTATTACTCTGTTACTGTTGATAAAACAGTATTACTTCTGTTACTGTTGATAAAACAGTATTACTCTTCCACTTCTGTTACTGTTGATAAAACAGTATTACTCTGTTACTGTTGATAAAACAGTATTACTCTGATACTGTTGATAAAACAGTATTACTCTGTTACTGTTGATAAAACAGTATTACTCTGTTACTGTTGATAAAACAGTATTACTCTGTTGCTGTTGATAAAACAGTATTACTCTGTTACTGTTGATAAAACAGTATTACTTCTGTTACTGTTGATAAAACAGTATTACTCTTCCACTTCTGTTACTGTTGATAAAACAGTATTACTCTGTTACTGTTGATAAAACAGTATTACTCTGTTACTGTTGATAAAACAGTATTACTTCTGTTACTGTTGATAAAACAGTATTACTTCTGTTACTGTTGATAAAACAGTATTACTCTTCTATTTCTGTTACTGTTGATAAACAGTATTACTCTGTTACTGTTGATAAAACAGTATTACTCTGTTACTGTTGATAAAACAGTATTACTCTGTTACTGTTGATAAAACAGTATTACTCTGTTACTGTTGATAAAACAGTATTACTCTGTTACTGTTGATAAAACAGTATTACTCTGTTACTGTTGATAAAACAGTATTACTCTGTTACTGTTGATAAAACAGTATTACTCTGTTACTGTTGATAAAACAGTATTACTCTGTTTCTGTTGATAAAACAGTATTACTCTGTTACTGCTGATAAAACAGTATTACTCTGTTACTGTTGATAAAACAGTATTACTCTGTTTCTGTTGATAAAACAGTATTACTCTGTTACTGTTGATAAAACAGTATTACTCTGTTACTATTGATAAAACAGTATTACTCTGATACTGTTGATAAAACAGTATTACTCTGTTGCTGTTGATAAAACAGTATTACTCTGTTACTGTTGATAAAACAGTATTACTCTGTTTCTGTTGATAAAACAGTATTACTCTGTTACTGTTGATAAAACAGTATTACTCTGTTACTATTGATAAAACAGTATTACTCTGATACTGTTGATAAAACAGTATTACTCTGTTGCTGTTGATAAAACAGTATTACTCTGTTACTGTTGATAAAACAGTATTACTCTGATACTGTTGATAAAACAGTATTACTCTGTTACTGTTGATAAAACAGTATTACTCTGTTACTGTTGATAAACAGTATTACTCTGTTGCTGTTGATAAAACAGTATTACTCTGTTACTGTTGATAAAACAGTATTACTTCTGTTACTGTTGATAAAACAGTATTACTCTTCCACTTCTGTTACTGTTGATAAAACAGTATTACTCTGTTACTGTTGATAAAACAGTATTACTCTGATACTGTTGATAAAACAGTATTACTCTGTTACTGTTGATAAAACAGTATTACTCTGTTACTGTTGATAAAACAGTATTACTCTGTTGCTGTTGATAAAACAGTATTACTCTGTTTCTGTTGATAAAACAGTATTACTTCTGTTACTGTTGATAAAACAGTATTACTCTTCTATTTCTGTTACTGTTGATAAAACAGTATTACTTCTGTTACTGTTGATAAAACAGTATTACTTCTGTTACTGTTGATAAAACAGTATTACTCTTCTATTTCTGTTACTGTTGATAAAACAGTATTACTCTGTTACTGTTGATAAAACAGTATTACTCTTCCACTTCTGTTACTGTTGATAAAACAGTGTGGTTTAGTTAAGAGGATTGCTGTTCTTCACGCTCCGTCTGCCAGTTGGACACCAGACAGGCGACACTCATCTGGCCTGCTGGCAACAAGCGACAATGGATCTACCACCGCTAGCAGGACTTCTATCAGAGGTAGCCAATAACACAGCCTTGCCATGCCGATACGGCTCGCAGTCTATCACAAGATATTCCCCATGTCTTACATATGGGACAAATTACAGTCAAACATTTGGATATTTCATACAAAAATATGTCTGTTTTCTTTTATAAATCTGAATCACGACTTAGTTCTGAACTTGAATAAGGAGGAGAGATGTTGAGAGCATTTTATCTGCTGGAAAAAGAGTACATGAAAAGGTGATTCAATCATTGGAAATCCACATCTTATCCACGGTGACTTTGTGGAATATTGATTGGCCACTATATATATATATATATACCATTTACAGAATGGACCAGAACAGAGTAGAAGATCTGAAGGGACGAAATCATCTGGAGGGCTTTATAGGGCAAAGGTTAAAATAAAGCTGTTACTATGACAACAAATAGGTTGAGATAATTAAGGAGCTGGACTCTCTTGATCCCCATTTCCTCTCCTCCTTTACGCACTTTTCCATTATCTCCTTCACTCTATCCTCCGCTACACACTCCTCTGTTATCTGGCCCTCTCCATCAAATACCAGGCAGAGAGTTAGCAGCGACTGGAAGACTCAATCGACCTTCAAGCTGCAGCAGGCTGAGAGTCAGGACAGTCTGAGAGGTTACAATTACACTATCGCTCTCTCTCTCTCTCATCTCTCTCTCTCTCCACCCCTTCTCTCTCTCCCCCTTCTCTCCCCCCCCCCCTCTCTCTCTCTCTCTCTCTCACTTTCTCTCTCCCTCTCTCTCCTTCTCTCTCCCCCCTTCTCTCTCTCTCCCCCTTCTCTCTCTCTCCCCCTTCTCTCTCTCTCTCTCTCTCTCTCTCTCTCCACCTCTCTCCCTCTCTCCATCTCTCTCCTCTCTCTTTTCTCTCTCTCTCTCTCCTTCTCTCTCCTCTCTTCCCCTTCTCTCTCTCTCTCTCTCTCTCCTTCTCTCTCTCCCCCTCTCTCTCTCTCCATTCTCATTTATCCTGGCTGTAAAATACTAAATAATGAGAAATGTTCCCTTCTTCTGGGGCCTAGTGGTTCACTATTGAGACTCATTCACTGTTGCATACTGTGGCTCGTTTCTTACTCAATCCATGTTGATACTGGTTTTTGCTTGTTCCCTAAAGCCCCTTTAACTTTTACTGGTAAAGTGTTTACAGTAGACTGGTAGTGAGTTTACAGTAGACTGGTAATGTGTTTACAGTAGACTGGTAGTGGGGTTACAGTAGACTGGTAGTGGGTTTACAGTAGACTGGTAAACTGTTTACAGTAGATTGGTAGTGGGTTTACAGTAGACTGGTATCTGGTTTACAGTAGACTGGTAAGGGGTTTACAGTAGACTGGTAGTGGGTTTACAGTAGACTGGTAAAGTGTTTACAGTAGATTGGTAGTGGGTTTACAGTAGACTGGTAGTGGGTTTGCAGTAGACTGGTAGTGGGTTTACAGTAGACTGGTAGTGGGTTTACAGTAGACTGGTAGTGGGTTTACAATTAGACTGGTAATGTGTTTACAGTAGACTGGTAATGTGTTTACAGTAGACTGGTAGTGGGTTTACTGTAGACTGGTAGTGGGTTTACAATAGACTGGTAATGTGTTTACAGTAGACTGGTAATGTGTTTACAGTAGACTGGTAGTGGGTTTACAGTAGACTGGTAATGTGTAAACAGTAGACTGGTAGTGGGTTTACAGTAGACTGGTAGTGGGTTTACAGTTTACTGGTAGCGGGTTTACAGTAGACTGGTAGTGGGTTTACAGTAGACTGGTAGTGGGTTTACAGTAGACTGGTAAAGTGTTTACAGTAGATTGGTAATGGGTTTACAGTAGACTGGTAGTGGGTTTACAGTAGACTGGTAGTGGGTTTACAGTAGAATGGTAGTGGGTTTACAGTAGACTGGTGGTGGGTTTACAGTAGACTGGTAGTGGGTTTACAGTAGACTGGTAGTTGGTTTACAGTAGACTGGTAATGTGTTTACAGTAGACTGGTAGTGGGTTTACAGAAGACTGTTCATGTGATTACAATAGACTGGTAATGTGTTTACAGTAGACAGGTAGTGTGTTTACAGCCTCATCCTACCTCCTCCTGTCTCATCCTGCCTCATCCTACCTCCTCCTGTCTCATCCTGCCTCCTCCTGCCTCCCCCTGTCTCATCCTGCCTCCTCCTGTCTCATCCTACCTCCTCCTGTCTCATCCTGCCTCCTGCTGTCTTGTCCTACCTCCTCCTGTCAAATCCTGCCTCCTCCTGTCTCATCCTTCCTCCTGCCTCCGCCTGTCTCATCCTGCCTCCTCTTGTCTCATCCTACCTTCTCCTGTTTCCTCCTGCCTCCTTCTGTCTCATCCTACCTTATCCAGTTTCCTCCCGTCTCATCATACGTTCTCCTGGTTCCTCCTGTCTCATCCTGCCTCCTCCTGTTTTCTCCTGCCTCCTGCCTCCTCCTGTCTCATCCTACCTTCTCCTGTTTCATCCTACCTTCTCCTGTTTCCTCGTGTCTCATCCTACCTTCTCCTGTTTCCTCCTGCCTCCTCCTGTCTCATCCTACTTCCTCCTGTCTCATCCTGCTCCTGTCTCATCCTGCCTCCTCCTATCTTATCCTGCCTCCTCCTGTCTCGTCCTGTTTCCTCCTGGCTCCTCCTGCCTCCTCCTGTTTCATCCTGCCTCCTCCTGTCTCATCCTGCCTCCTCCTGTCTCATCCTACCTTTTCCTTTGTCCTCCTGCCTCCTCCTGTCTCATCCTGCCTCCTCCTGTCTCACCCTGCCTCCTTCTGTCTCATCCTGCCTCCTCCTGTCTCATCCTACCTCCTCATGCCTCCTCCTGTCTCATCCTGCATCCTCCTCTCTCATCCTGCCTCCTCCTTTCTCATCCTGCCTCCTCCTGTTCATCCTAACTCCTCATGCCTCCTCCTCTCTCATCCTGCATCCTCCTCTCTCATCCTACCTTTTCCTGTCTCATCCTGTTTCCTCCTGTCTCATTCTGCCTCCTCCTGTCTCATCCTGCCTCCTCCTGTCTCATCCTGCCTCCTCCTGTCTCATCCTACCTCCTCCTGCCTCCTCCTGTCTCATCCTGTTTCCTCCTGTCTCATCCTGTTTCCTCCTGTCTCATCCTAACTTCTCCTGTTTCCTCCTGTCTCATCCTACCTTCACCTGTTTCCTCCTGCCTCCTCCTGTCTCATCCTACCTTCTCCTGTTTCATCCTGCCTCCTCCTACGTCATCCTGCCTCCTCCTGTCTCATCCTGTTTCCTCCTGTCTCATCCTGTTTCCTCCTGTCTCATCCTAACTTCTCCTGTTTCCTCCTGTCTCATCCTACCTTCACCTGTTTCCTCCTGCCTCCTCCTGTCTCCTCCTGCCTCCTCCTGTTTCATCCTGCCTCCTCCTGCCTCCTCCTGTCTCATCCTACCTTCTCCTGTTTCATCCTGCCTCCTGCCTCATCCTGCCTCTTCCTGCCTCATTCTGCATCAGTATACAATAATCATCCAGGATAAAAACTGCTGACCAGTTAATTATTCATTTTCACGGTATGAATAAATAGATCAACGTCTTCTCTCACTACACATCTGTGGAGTATTTGCTAATTTAATCATTGAGTTTGAACAGAGGCTTCAACACATTGCATAAGCATTGTGGTCCCAGGACAGCAGGGACTTGTCCTGTAGCCAATATGTACCCTGCCTGGTTCCCTCAGCCTAGAGCCTGCTATCTGATTCCCGGTCCGTGTATCAAGGTTCTGTGCATAAAGCCCCTCTCCTTCCCCAGATAATTAGCTGATTTAATAGTATGCCGCACACATGCACACCCATTCTAATTAGATCCAGCTTCTACACTGTATTTTATAACAGTCTAGTGATTTTCCAAGTGCAGCGCTAGTTACCTTCCACAGTCAATACCTCAGTGAAGCGCTGCTAAATGAATTTAACTCTGTGTGTGCCTTACAGCACATTACCTAATGGTTCTCCCTCCATGTAAATGGTTTCTATCCTACCTTTAATTACAGATCAATGACAGTTGGCTCTTGGCATTTAGAGTCTCTGAACCAGAGTGCTGCAGGGGCAAGTGTAGAACAGAATGTAGCGGTTGGTATTGAACGCTGTGGAACAATAAAAGCCTGTGTTAAACAAACGAGCAGATGAACTGATGGTCAGATTAACAGGAGAGATACAACACTGGACAACACAATAACTCTGTCCTGACATGGGTAGTTTAGCATCTCTTCTGCTCAATAATGTTTCATACATACAAATAGAATGTGCAGTTCACTTGGTGGTGCTGTGGGTGTTCCAATTACTGTCTACAGACTGTGGGTGTTCCCATTACTGTCTACAGACTGTGGGAGTTCCCATTACTGTCTACAGACTGTGGGAGTTCCCATTACTGTCTACAGACTGTGGGTGTTCCAATTACTGTCTACAGACTGTGGGTGTTCCCATTACTGTCTACAGACTGTGGGTGTTCCCATTACTGTCTACAGACTGTGGGTGTTCCAATTACTGTCTACAGACTGTGGGTGTTCCAATTACTGTCTACAGACTGTGGGTGTTCCCATTACTGTCTACAGACTGTGGGAGTTCCCATTACTGTCTACAGACTGTGGGTGTTCCCATTACTGTCTACAGACTGTGGGTGTTCCCATTACTGTCTACAAACTGTGGGTGTTCCCATTACTGTCTACAGACTGTGGGTGTTCCCATTACTGTCTACAGACTGTGGGTGTTCCCATTACTCTCTACAGACTGTGGGTGTTCCCATTACTGTCTACACACTGTGGGTGTTCCCATTACTCTCTACAGACTGTGGGTATTCCCAATACTCTCTACAGACTGTGGGTGTTCCCATTACTCTCTATAGACTGTGGGTGTTCCCATTACTCTCTACACACTGTGGGTGTTCCCATTACTCTCTACAGACTGTGGGTATTCCCATTACTCTCTACAGACTGTGGGTGTTCCCATTACTGTCTACAGACTGTGGGTGTTCCCATTACTCTCTACAGACTGTGGGTGTTCCCATTACTGTCTACACACTGTGGGTGTTCCCATTACTCTCTACAGACTGTGGGTGTTCCCATTACTCTCTACAGACTGTGGGTGTTCCCATTACTCTCTACAGACTGTGGGTGTTCCCATTACTCTCTACACACTGTGGGTGTTCCCATTACTCTCTACAGACTGTGGGTATTCCCATTACTCTCTACAGACTGTGGGTATTCCCATTACTCTCTACAGACTGTGGGTGTTCCCATTACTCTCTACAGACTGTGGGTGTTCCCATTACTCTCTACACACTGTGGGTGTTCCCATTACTCTCTACAGACTGTGGGTATTCCCATTACTCTCTACAGACTGTGGGTGTTCCCATTAATCTCTACAGACTCTGGGTGTTCCCATTGCTGTTCACAGTACTCTGAGTGTTCCCATTGCTGTTCACAGTACTCTGAGTTTTCCCATTGCTGTTCACAGTACTCTGGGTGTCCCCATGGCTGTTCCTAGTACTGCTCGGAGTATTCAGCTTGTCAACACTTCTTACAAAAACATGTAGTGATGAAGTAAATCTGGCCTCCACTTTGAGCCAGGAGAGATGGACATACATATGATCAATGTAAGCTCTTCTGGTACATGTAAGGGCCGGCCGTGCTGCCCTTTTCTGGGCCAATTGGAATTTTCCTTCTTTTTGGCACCTGATCACGACTGGAAAGTAGTCCAGGACGGACAAAACTAGGGCCTGTAGAACTTGCCTTGTTGATAGTGTTGAGGAGAAGGCAGTATGACACTGTGCTCTTAACTGCTAGGCTACCTTGTTGATAATGTTGTTGAGAAGCAGTATGACCCTGTCCTCTTAACTGCTAGGCTACCTTGTTGATAGTGTTGTTGAGAAGGCAGTATGAACCTGTGCTCTTAACTGCTAGGCTACCTTGTTGATAGTGTTGTTGAGGAGGCAGTATGACCCTGTCCTCTTAACTGCTAGGCTACCTTTTTGATAGTGTTGTTGAGAAGGCAGTATGACCCTGTCCTCTTAACTGCTAGGCTACCTTGTTGATAGTGTTGTTGAGAAGGCAGTATGACCCTGTCCTCTTAACTGCTAGGCTACCTTTTTGATAGTGTTGTTGAGAAGGCAGTATGACCCTGTCCTCTTAACTGCTAGGCTACCTTGTTGATAATGTTGTTGAGAAGGCAGTATGACCCTGTGCCCTTAACTGCTAGGCTACCTTGTTGATAATGTTGTTGAGAAGCAGTATGACCCTGTCCTCTTAACTGCTAGGCTACCTTGTTGATAGTGTTGTTGAGAAGCAGTATGACCCTGTGCTCTACCTTGTTGATAGTGTTGTTGAGAAGGCAGTATGACCCTGTGCTCTTAACTGCTAGGCTACCTTGTTGATAGTGTTGTTGAGAAGCAGTATGACCCTGTGCTCTACCTTGTTGATAGTGTTGTTGAGAAGGCAGTATGACCCTGTGCTCTTAACTGCTAGGCTACCTTGTTGATAGTGTTGTTGAGAAGGCAGTATGACCCTGTCCTCTTAACTGCTAGGCTACCTTGTTGATAATGTTGTTGAGAAGGCAGTATGACCCTGTCCTCTTAACTGCTAGGCTACCTTGTTGATAGTGTTGAGGAGAAGGCAGTATGACCCTGTCCTCTTAACTGCTAGGCTACCTTGTTGATAATGTTGTTGAGAAGGCAGTATGACCATGTCCTCTTAACTGCTAGGCTACCTTGTTGATAGTGTTGAGGAGAAGGCAGTATGACCCTGTCCTCTTAACTGCTAGGCTACCTTGTTGATAGTGTTGTTGAGAAGCAGTATGACCCTGTCCTCTTAACTGCTAGGCTACCTTGTTGATAGTGTTGTTGAGAAGCAGTATGACCCTGTGCTCTACCTTGTTGATAGTGTTGAGGAGAAGGCAGTATGACCCTGTCCTCTTAACTGCTAGGCTACCTTGTTGATAGTGTTGTTGAGAAGCAGTATGACCCTGTCCTCTTAACTGCTAGGCTACCGTGTTGATAGTGTTGTTGAGAAGCAGTATGACCCTGTGCTCTACCTTGTTGATAGTGTTGTTGAGAAGGCAGTATGACCCTGTGCTCTTAACTGCTAGGCTACCTTGTTGATAGTGTTGTTGAGAAGCAGTATGACCCTGTGCTCTACCTTGTTGATAGTGTTGTTGAGAAGGCAGTATGACCCTGTGCTCTTAACTGCTAGGCTACCTTGTTGATAGTGTTGTTGAGAAGGCAGTATGACCCTGTCCTCTTAACTGCTAGGCTACCTTGTTGATAATGTTGTTGAGAAGGCAGTATGACCCTGTCCTCTTAACTGCTAGGCTACCTTGTTGATAGTGTTGAGGAGAAGGCAGTATGACCCTGTCCTCTTAACTGCTAGGCTACCTTGTTGATAATGTTGTTGAGAAGGCAGTATGACCATGTCCTCTTAACTGCTAGGCTACCTTGTTGATAGTGTTGAGGAGAAGGCAGTATGACCCTGTCCTCTTAACTGCTAGGCTACCTTGTTGATAGTGTTGTTGAGAAGCAGTATGACCCTGTCCTCTTAACTGCTAGGCTACCTTGTTGATAGTGTTGTTGAGAAGCAGTATGACCCTGTGCTCTACCTTGTTGATAGTGTTGAGGAGAAGGCAGTATGACCCTGTCCTCTTAACTGCTAGGCTACCTTGTTGATAGTGTTGTTGAGAAGCAGTATGACCCTGTCCTCTTAACTGCTAGGCTACCGTGTTGATAGTGTTGTTGAGAAGCAGTATGACCCTGTGCTCTACCTTGTTGATAGTGTTGAGGAGAAGGCAGTATGACCCTGTCCTCTTAACTGCTAGGCTACCTTGTTGATAGTGTTGTTGAGAAGGCAGTATGACCCTGTCCTCTTAACTGCTAGGCTACCTTGTTGATAGTGTTGTTGAGAAGGCAGTATGACCCTGTCCTCTTAACTGCTAGGCTACCTTGTTGATAATGTTGTTGAGAAGGCAGTATGACCCTGTCCTCTTAACTGCTAGGCTACCTTGTTGATAGTGTTGAGGAGAAGGCAGTATGACCCTGTCCTCTTAACTGCTAGGCTACCTTGTTGATAGTGTTGTTGAGAAGCAGTATGACCCTGTCCTCTTAACTGCTAGGCTACCTTGTTGATAGTGTTGTTGAGAAGCAGTATGACCCTGTGCTCTACCTTGTTGATAGTGTTGAGGAGAAGGCAGTATGACCCTGTCCTCTTAACTGCTAGGCTACCTTGTTGATAGTGTTGTTGAGAAGCAGTATGACCCTGTCCTCTTAACTGCTAGGCTACCTTGTTGATAGTGTTGTTGAGAAGCAGTATGACCCTGTGCTCTACTTTGTTGATAGTGTTGTTGAGGATGAAGTATGACCCTGTGCTCTACCTTGTTGATAGTGTTGTTGAGAAGCAGTATGACCCTGTGCTCTACTTTGTTGATAGTGTTGTTGAGAAGGCAGTATGACCCTGTGCTCTACCTTGTTGATAGTGTTGAGGAGAAGGCAGTATGACCCTGTCCTCTTAACTGCTAGGCTACCTTGTTGATAGTGTTGTTGAGAAGGCAGTATGACCCTGTGCTCTTAACTGCTAGGCTACCTTGTTGATAGTGTTGTTGAGAAGGCAGTATGACCCTGTGCTCTTAACTGCTAGGCTACCTTGTTGATAGTGTTGAGGAGAAGGCAGTATGACCCTGTCCTCTTAACTGCTAGGCTACCTTATTGATAGTGTTGTTGAGAAGGCAGTATGACCCTGTCCTCTACCTTGTTGATAGTGTTGAGGAGAAGGCAGTATGACCCTGTCCTCTTAACCGCTAGGCTACCTCGTTGATAGTGTTGAGGAGAAGGCAGTATGACCCTGTCCTCTTAACTGCTAGGCTACCTTGTTGATAGTGTTGAGGAGAAGGCAGTATGACCCTGTCCTCTTAACTGCTAGGCTACCTTGTTGATAGTGTTGTTGAGAAGGCAGTATGACCCTGCGCTCTACCTTGTTGATAGTGTTGTTGAGAAGCAGTATGACCCTGTGCTCTACTTTGTTGATAGTGTTGTTGAGAAGGAAGTATGACCCTGTGCTCTACCTTGTTGATAGTGTTGTTGAGAAGCAGTATGACCCTGTGCTCTACCTTGTTGATAGTGTTGTTGAGAAGGCAGTATGACCCTGTGCTCTTAACTGCTAGGCTACCTTGTTGATAGTGTTGAGGAGAAGGCAGTATGACCCTGTCCTCTTAACTGCTAGGCTACCTTGTTGATAGTGTTGTTGAGAAGGCAGTATGACCCTGTCCTCTTAACTGCTAGGCTACCTTGTTGATAGTGTTGTTGAGAAGCAGTATGACCCTGTCCTCTTAACTGCTAGGCTACCTTGTTGATAGTGTTGTTGAGAAGCAGTATGACCCTGTGCTCTACTTTGTTGATAGTGTTGTTGAGAAGGAAGTATGACCCTGTGCTCTACCTTGTTGATAGTGTTGAGGAGAAGGCAGTATGACCCTGTCCTCTTAACTGCTAGGCTACCTTGTTGATAGTGTTGTTGAGAAGCAGTATGACCCTGTGCTCTACTTTGTTGATAGTGTTGTTTAGAAGGCAGTATGACCCTGTGCTCTACCTTGTTGATAGTGTTGAGGAGAAGGCAGTATAACCCTGTCCTCTTAACTGCTAGGCTACCTTGTTGATTGTGTTGTTGAGAAGGCAGTATGACCCTGTGCTCTACCTTGTTGATAGTGTTGTTGAGAAGGCAGTATGACCCTGTGCTCTTAACTGCTAGGCTACCTTGTTGATAGTGTTGAGGAGAAGGCAGTATGACCCTGTCCTCTTAACTGCTAGGCTACCTTGTTGATAGTGTTGTTGAGAAGGCAGTATGACCCTGTCCTCTACCTTGTTGATAGTGTTGAGGAGAAGGCAGTATGACCCTGTCCTCTTAACTGCTAGGCTACCTTGTTGATAGTGTTGAGGAGAAGGCAGTATGACCCTGTCCTCTTAACTGCTAGGCTACCTTGTTGATAGTGTTGAGGAGAAGGCAGTATGACCCTGTCCTCTTAACTGCTAGGCTACCTTGTTGATAGTGTTGTTGAGAAGGCAGTATGACCCTGTCCTCTACCTTGTTGATAGTGTTGTTGAGAAGGCAGTATGACCCTGTGCTCTTAACTGCTAGGCTACCTTGTTGATAGTGTTGTTGAGAAGGCAGTATGACCCTGTCCTCTTAACTGCTAGACTACCTTGTTGATAGTGTTGTTGAGAAGGCAGTATGACCCTGTCCTCTTAACTGCTAGGCTACCTGCAGCCCTGAGTAATTTCTGTAAGTTCCATACATGTTGAATGACCTTCCCTATGAGCGTGACCTTCCGTATAAGACCGCTTTTTTAAAGTTTATTAAAGGGCTGGTAACAGGCTGATTGGCTATTTGAGCCAGTAAAGGGGGCTTTACTATTCTTGGGTAGCGGAATAACTTTTTCCTCCCTCCAGGCCTGAGGGCATACACTTTCTAGTAGGCTTAAATTGGTCATGTGTGCACCTCAGCCACGCTCAAGGCACTAAACGACATCATAAACGCCAAAAGACAGTACTGTGCAGCCGTCTTCATCGCCCTGGCCAAGGCTTTCGACTCTGTCAATCACCGTATTCATATCGGCAGACTCAACAGCCTTGGTTTCTCAATGAGTGCCTCACCTGGTTCACCAACTACTTCTCAGACAGAGTTCAGTGTGTCAAATCGGGGGGCCTGTTGTCCGGACCTCTCGCAGTCTCTATGGGGGTACAACAGGGTTAAATTCTCCGTCCAACTCTTTTCTCTGTATATATCAACGATTTCGCTCTTGCTGCGTGTGATTCCCCGATCCACCTCTGAACAGACAACCATTCTGTATACATCTGGCCCTTCTTTGGACACTGTGTTAACTAACCTCCAAACGAGCTTCAATGCCATATAACACTCCTTCTGTGGCCTCCAACTGCTCTTAAACACTAGTAAAACCAAATGCATGCTTTTCAACCGATCGCTGCCCGCACCCACCCACCCGAATAGCATCACTACCCTGGACGGTTCTGACCTAGAATATGTGGACAACTACAAATACCTAGGTGTCTGGCTAGACTGTTAACTCTCCTTCCAGACTCATATTAAGCATCTCCAATCCAAAATTAAATCTAGAATCGGCTTCCTATTTCGCAAAAAGCCTCCTTGACTCACAGCGCCAAACATACCCTCGTAAAACTGATTATCCTACGATCCTCGACTTCGGCGATGTCATTTACATAAGAGCTTTAGGTTCTAAATTAGGTTCTAATTTTTCAGAGTAAATAACCCATGGACACTAGAGAAGTTTTCACAAAGTTGAATTATTCCCAAAGGTTCTGTACAGCTGTATTCAGACAGCAAAACATTTCAGACATCCAAGTTATATACATCCTACTTTAAACACCCCCTTTGGCTGCCTTTCCTTCCAGTTCTCTGCTGCCAATGACTGGAACGAAATGCAAAAATCTCTGAAGCTGGAGACTCACATCTCCCTCACTAGCTTTAAGCACCAGTTGTCAGAGCAGCTCACAGATCACTGCACCTGTACATAGCCCATCTGTAAACAGCCCATCTACCTACCTCCTCCTCATACTGGTATTTATTTATTTATTTTGCTCCTTTGCACCCCAGTATCTCTACCTGCACATTCATCTTCTGCCGATCTACCATTCCAGTGTTTAATTGCTATATTGTAATTACTTCGCCACCATGGCCTATTTATTGCCTTAACTCCCTTAACTTACCTCATTTGCACTCACTGCATATAGACTTTTTGTTTTCTTTTGCTCTACTGTATTATTAACTGTTTTGTTTACTCCATGTGTAACTCTGTGTTGTTGTATGTGTCAAACTGCTTTGCTTTATCTTGGCCAGGTCGCAGTTGCAAATGAGAACTTGTTCTCAACTAGCCTACCTGGTTAAATAAAGGTGTTCTCAACTAGCCAACCTGGTTAAATAAAGGTGTTCTCAACTAGCCTACCTGGTTAAATAAAGGTGTTCTCAACTAGCCTACCTGGTTAAATAAAGGTGTTCTCAACTAGCCTACCTGGTTAAATAAAGGTGTTCTCAACTAGCCTACCTGGTTAAATAAAGGTGTTCTCAACTAGCCTACCTGGTTAAAAAAAGGTGTTCTCAACTAGCCTACCTGGTTAAATAAAGGTGTTCTCAACTAGCCTACCTGGTTAAATAAAGGTGTTCTCAACTAGCCTACCTGGTTAAATAAAGGTGTTCTCAACTAGCCAACCTGGTTAAATAAAGGTGTTCTCAACTAGCCTACCTGGTTAAATAAAGGTGTTCTCAACTAGCCTACCTGGTTAAATAAAGGTGTTCTCAACTAGCCTACCTGGTTAAATAAAGGTGTTCTCAACTAGCCAACCTGGTTAAATAAAGGTGTTCTCAACTAGCCTACCTGGTTAAATAAAGGTGTTCTCAACTAGCCTACCTGGTTAAATAAAGGTGTTCTCAACTAGCCTACCTGGTTAAATAAAGGTGTTCTACACTAGCCTACCTGGTTAAATAAAGGTGTTCTCAACTAGCCTACCTGGTTAAATAAAGGTGTTCTCAACTAGCCTACCTGGTTAAATAAAGGTGTTCTCTACTAGCCTACCTGGTTAAATAAAGGTGTTCTCAACTAGCCCACCTGGTTAAATAAAGGTGTTCTCAACTAGCCTACCTGGTTAAATAAAGGTGTTCTCAACTAGCCTACCTGGTTAAATAAAGGTGTTCTCAACTAGCCTACCTGGTTAAATAAAGGTGTTCTCAACTAGACTACCTGGTTAAATAAAGGTGTTCTCAACTAGCCTCCCTGGTTAAATAAAGGTGTTCTCAACTAGCCTACCTGGTTAAATAAAGGTGTTCTCAACTAGCCTACCTGGTTAAATAAAGGTGTTCTCAACTAGCCTACCTGGTTAAATAAAGGTGTTCTCAACTAGCCTACCTGGTTAAATAAAGGTGTTCTCAACTAGCCTACCTGGTTAAATAAAGGTGTTCTCAACTAGCCTCCCTGGTTAAATAAAGGTGTTCTCAACTAGCCTACCTGGTTAAATAAAGGTGTTCTCAACTAGCCTACCTGGTTAAATAAAGGTGTTCTCAACTAGCCTACCTGGTTAAATAAAGGTGTTCTCAACTAGCCTACCTGGTTAAATAAAGGTGTTCTCAACTAGCCTACCTGGTTAAATAAAGGTGTTCTCAACTAGCCTACCTGGTTAAATAAAGGTGTTCTCAACTAGCCTACCTGGTTAAATAAAGGTGTTCTCAACTAGCCTACCTGGTTAAATAAAGGTGTTCTCAACTAGCCTACCTGGTTAAATAAAGGTGTTCTCAAATAGCCAACCTGGTTAAATAAAGGTGTTCTCAACTAGCCTACCTGGTTAAATAAAGGTGTTCTCAACTAGCCTACCTGGTTAAATAAAGGTGTTCTCAACTAGCCTACCTGGTTAAATAAAGGTGTTCTCAACTAGCCTACCTGGTTAAATAAAGGTGTTCTCAACTAGTCTACCTGGTTAAATAAAGGTGTTCTCAACTAGCCTACCTGGTTAAATAAAGGTGTTCTCAACTAGCCCACCTGGTTAAATAAAGGTGTTCTCAACTAGCCTACCTGGTTAAATAAAGGTGTTCTCAACTAGCCTACCTGGTTAAATAAAGGTGTTCTCAACTAGCCTACCTGGTTAAATAAAGGTGGTTCTCAACTACGCTACCTGGTTAAATAAAGGTGTTCTCAACTAGCCTCCCTGGTTAATAAAGGTGTTCTCAACTAGCCTACCTGGTTAAATAAAGGTGTTCTCAACTAGCCTACCTGGTTAAATAAAAGGTGTTCTCAACTAGCCTACCTGGTTAAATAAGGTGTTCTCAACTAGCCTACCTGGTTAAAATAAGGTGTTCTCACTAGCCTACCTGGTTAAATAAAGGTGTTCTCAACTAGCCTACCCTGGTTAAATAAGGTGTTCTCACTAGCCTACCTGGTTAAATAAAGGTTGTTCTCAAACTAGCCTACCTGGTTAAATAAAGGTGTTCTCAACTAGCCTACCTGGTTAAATAAAGGTGTTCTCAACTAGCCTACCCTGGTTAAATAAAGGTGTTCTCAACTAGCCTACCTGGTTAAATAAAGGTGTTCTCAACTAGCCTACCTGGTTAAATAAAGGTGTTCTCAACTAGCCTACCTGGTTAAATTAAAGGTGTTCTCAACTAGCCTACCTGGTTAAATAAAGGTGTTCTCAACTAGCCTACCTGGTTAAATAAAGGTGTTCTCAACTAGCCTCCTGGTTAAATAAAGGTGTTCTCAACTAGCCTACCTGGTTAAATAAAGGTGTTCTCAACTAGCCTACCTGGTTAATAAAGGTGTTCTCAACTAGCCTACCTGGTTAAATAAAGGTGTTCTCAACTAGCCTACCTGGTTAAATAAAGGTGTTTCTCAACTAGCCTACCTGGTAAATAAAGGTGTCTCAACTAGCCTCCCTGGTTAAATAAAGGTGTTCTCAACTAGCCTACCTGGTTAAATAAAGGTGTTCTCAACTAGCCTACCTGGTTAAATAAAGGTGTTCTCAACTAGCCTAACCTGGTTAAATAAAGGTGTTCTCAACTAGCCTACCTGGTTAATAAAGGTGTTCTCAATAGCCTACCTGGTTAAATAAAGGTGTTCTCAACTAGCCTACCTGGTTAAATAAAGGTGTTCTCAACTAGCCTACCTGGTTAAATAAAGGTGTTCTCAACTAGCCTACCTGGTTAAATAAAGGTGTTCTCAACTAGCCTACCTAGTTAAATAAAGGTGTTCTCAACTAGCCTACCTGGTTAAATAAAGGTGTTCTCAACTAGCCTACCTGGTTAAATAAAGGTGTTCTCAACTAGCCTACCTGGTTAAATAAAGGTGTTCTCAACTAGCCTACCTGGTTAAATAAAGGTGTTCTCAACTAGCCTACCTGGTTAAATAAAGGCGTTCTCAACTAGTCTACCTGGTTAAATAAAGGTGTTCTCAACTAGCCTACCTGGTTAAATAAAGGTGTTCTCAACTAGCCTACCTGGTTAAATAAAGGTGTTCTCAACTAGCCTACCTGGTTAAATAAAGGTGTTCTCAACTAGCCTACCTGGTTAAATAAAGGTGTTCTCAACTAGCCTACCTGGTTAAATAAAGGTGTTCTCAACTAGTCCTACCTGGTTAAATAAAGGTGTTCTCAACTAGCCTACCTGGTTAAATAAAGGTGTTCTCAACTAGCCTACCTGGTTAAATAAAGGTGTTCTCAACTAGCCTACCTGGTTAAATAAAGGTGTTCTCAACTAGCCTACCTGGTTAAATAAAGGTGTTCTCAACTAGCCTACCTGGTTAAATAAAGGTGTTCTCAACTAGCCTACCTGGTTAAATAAAGGTGTTCTCAACTAGCCTACCTGGTTAAATAAAGGTGTTCTCAACTAGCCTACCTGGTTAAATAAAGGTGTTCTCAACTAGCCTACCTGGTTAAATAAAGGTGAAATAAAATACAATTTTAAAAATCAAATGACCCATGTGCCCTGCTAAATCAAATGACCCATGTGCCCTGCTAAATCAAATGACCCATGTGCCCTGCTAAATCAAATGACCCATGTGCCCTGCTAAATCAAATGACCCATGTGCCCTGCTAATCAAATGACCCATGTGCCCTGCTAAATCAAATGACCCATGTGCCCTGCTAAATCAAATGACCCATGTGCCCTGCTAAATCAAATGACCCATGTGCCCTGCTAAATCAAATGACCCATGTGCCCTGCTAAATCAAATGACCCATGTGCCCTGCTAAATGTCATTATAGCAACAACAAAATATATTATTGTAACGATTCTCCTCTTCGTCTGAGGAAGAGTAGTCAAGATCGGACCAAAACGCAGCGTGGTAGGTGTCCATGATTATTTACTAAACCAGAACACGAAAATACTTAATTACAAAGTGAATGAAAGAAATGAAAATCGAAACAGTCCTGAAAGGTGAAAACACAAACAGGAAACAACTACCCACAAACACCAGGTGGGAACAGGCTACCTAACTATGGTTCTCAATCAGAGACAACGAATGACAGCTGCCTCTGATTGGGAACCATAACAGGCCAAACACAGAAAATCAGAACATAGAACAAAACATAGAATGCCCACCCCAATTCACACCCTGACCAAACCAAAATAGAGACATAAAAAAGGAACTAAGGTCAGGATGTGACAATTATAGAGTAACCTAGAAGTACTAACGTTGTAACTGAGAGAGGGACATGTCCTATAGTCTAACCTACTGTAGACCTACTAACGTTTTAGCTGAGAGAGAGATAGGGCCTATAGTCTAACCTACTGTAGACCTACTAATGTTTTAGCTGAGAGAGACATAGGTCCTACAGTCTAACCTACTGTAGACCTACTAATGTTTTAGCTGAGAGAGACATAGGTCCTATAGTCTAACCTACTGTAGACCTACTAACGTTTTAGCTGAGAGAGAGATAGGTCCTACAGTCTAACCTACTGTAGACCTACTAACATTTTAGCTGAGAGAGAGATAGGGCCTATAGTCTAACCTACTGTAGACCTACCTACATTTTAGCTGAGAGAGAGATAGGGCCTATAGTCTAACCTACTGTAGACCTACTAACGTTTTAGCTGAGAGAGAGATAGGTCCTACAGTCTATATTAGACCTACTAACATTTTAGCTGAGAGGCTGAGAAGGTGTTCCACACCCCTGTCCTGCTGTCTTCACTGGATGCTAAGAAGGTGTTCCACATCCCTGTCCTGCTGGCTTCACTGGAGGCTAAGAAGGTGTTCCACACCCCTGTCCTGCTGGCTTCACTGGAGGCTGAGAAGGTGTTCCACACCCCTGTCCTGCTGTCTTCACTGGATGCTAAGAAGGTGTTCCACACCCCTGTCCTGCTGGCTTCACTGGAGGCTGAGAAGGTGTTCCAAACCCCTGTCCTGCTGGCTTCACTGGAGGCTGAGAAGGTGTTCCACACCCCTGTCCTACTGGCTTCACTGGAGGCTGAGAAGGTGTTCCACACCCCTGTCCTGCTGGCTTCACTGGAGGCTGAGAAGGTGTTCCACACCCCTGTCCTGCTGTCTTCACTGGATGCTAAGAAGGTGTTCCACACCCCTGTCCTGCTGTCTTCACTGGAGGCTGAGAAGGTGTTCCAAACCCCTGTCCTGCTGGCTTCACTGGAGGCTGAGAAGGTGTTCCACACCCCTGTCCTGCTGGCTTCACTGGAGGCTGAGAAGGTGTTCCACACCCCTGTCCTGCTGGCTTCACTGGAGGCTGAGAAGGTGTTCCACACCCCTGTCCTGCTGGCTTCACTGGAGGCTGAGAAGGTGTTCCACACCCCTGTCCTGCTGGCTTCACTGGAGCCTAAGAAGGTGTTCCACATCCCTGTCCTGCTAGCTTCACTGGAGGCTGAGAAGGTGTTCCACACCCCTGTCCAGCTGGCTTCACTGGAGGCTGAGAAGGTGTTCCACATCCCTGTCCTGCTGGCTTCACTGGAGGCTGAGAAGGTGTTCCACACCCCTGTCCTGCTGGCTTCACTGGAGGCTGAGAAGGTGTTCCACACCCCTGTCCTGCTGGCTTCACTGCAGGCTGAGAAGGTGTTCCACACCCCTGTCCTGCTGTCTTCACTGGAGGCTGAGAAGGTGTTCGACAGGATGGAGTGGAGAAAAGTTTAATATGGGTCCAAACTTTTTAAATGGATTAAGTCCCTATATTTTCATCCAAATGCCATGGTGACTATTAATGGTCTGAATTCTGACAGATTCCCTTTTGGGATGTGCTTGACAAGGATACTCTCTGTCCCCCCTGCTCTACTTGCTGGGGGCGGTGCCTTTGGCAGAGTTGATAAGGAGCAATCCAAGTATTTTTTCTGCAGGCAGCATTCAGCACAACATTCCGCTCTAAACGGATGATGTTCTGTCTGTTCCAATGGAAGACATTCACCAGCTCTATGAAGACACTCTGTCTGTTCCAATGGAAGACTCTCACCAGCTCTATGAAGACACTCTGTCTGTTCCAATGGAAGACTCTCACCAGCTCTATGAAGACACTCTGTCCGTTCCAATGGAAGACTCTCACCAGCTCTATGAAGACACTCTGTCTGTTCCAATGGAAGACTCTCACCAGCTCTATGAAGACACTCTGTCTGTTCCAATGGAAGACTCTCACCAGCTCTATGAAGACACTCTGTCCGTTCCAATGGAAGACTCTCACCAGCTCTATGAAGACACTCTGTCTGTTCCAATGAAAGACTCTCACCAGCTCTATGAAGACACTCTGTCCGTTCCAATGGAAGACTCTCACCAGCTCTATGAAGACACTCTGTCTGTTCCAATGGAAGACTCTCACCAGCTCTATGAAGACACTCTGTCTGTTCCAATGAAAGACTCTCACCAGCTCTATGAAGACACTCTGTCTGTTCCAATGGAAGACTCTCACCAGCTCTATGAAGACACTCTGTCTGTTCCAATGGAAGACTCTCACCAGCTCTATGAAGACACTCTGTCTGTTCCAATGAAAGACTCTCACCAGCTCTATGAAGACACTCTGTCTGTTCCAATGAAAGACTCTCACCAGCTCTATGAAGACACTCTGTCTGTTCCAATGAAAGACTCTCACCAGCTCTATGAAGACACTCTGTCTGTTCCAATGAAAGACTCTCACCAGCTCTATGAAGACACTCTGTCTGTTCCAATGAAAGACTCTCACCAGCTCTATGAAGACACCCTGTCTGTTCCAATGGAAGACTCTCACCAGCTCTATGAAGACACTCTGTCTGTTCCAATGAAAGACATTCACCAGCTCTATGAAGACACTCTGAATGAGGAAATGACATGTCTAATTTGAAGATATTTAAAAGAAAATATCTTGGCACGTTGAATTCACTGCAGAGCTCTAGAAAGGATTTCAGTGCAGTTGTGTTCAGGATCCCTAGAGAATGCCAAAGATGAAAGTTGGCATCACTCAGGGCTTTTGGCAAGTCTGGGTTGCATACTATAGGCTAGTTGCATCACTCAGGGCTTTTGGCAAGGCTAGTTTGAGCATATCTGGGTGGAAATACCAGGGTATTTCCTACATGCTAGTAGGGTGCTGTAAATCTCAAAGCTTTTTGCTAGGTTGCCCACTTTACTAAACTTCACTAAAGTTATTCATGAATAGAATTGAGCGTAGGGACAATGAACCACAGGATTGGGCCTCTATCTGAATCCACGTTGTGTCTTGTCTGTTTGTGATCCATGTTAGCATGTTGTGGATTTGGGCAAACCAGTAGTACAATTTAAGGCAGGGAAGGGCAAGACCACCCTTAGATTCAGGCTTTGATAGAGTGGAGAACATGATCCTAGTTTTTTTTGCCCAATATACAGTTGAAGTCGGAAGTTTACATACACTTAGGTTGGAGTCATTAAAACTAGTTTTTCATCCACACAACACATTTCTTGTTAACAAACTATAGTTTTGGCAAGTTGTTTAGGACATCTACTTTGTTCATGACACAAGTAATTTTTCCAACAATTGTTTACAGACAGATTATTTCACTTATAATTCACTGTATCACAATTTCAAATAATTTCAAATAAATAATTCTCTCTACTATTATTCTGACATTTCCCATTCTTAAAATAAAGTGGTGATCCTAACTGACCTAAGACAGGGAATATTTACTAGGATTAAATGTCAGGAATTGTGAAAAACTGATTTGAATTGTATTTGGCTAAGGTGTATGTAAACGTCATACTTCAACTGTATCAGTCCTCACCTCTCCAACTGATAGCTGATGTCACGGGGCTGGTGAGTTGCCCCTTACTATGTAAGGCGCTTGGAGTATCTCAGCTGGTGGAGAAGTGCTATATAAATCCAACCAATTATTGTTAATTATTATCATTTGTATGTGTCTCTCTATTATAAGTGGGAAGACTTGGGAACAGATTTCCTCAATTAAAATCAATTGGAGCTGAATTCCAGGTGTTTGTACTGTCTTTTATGTCCAACAATGACAATTCAACCCCCAAAATGTTTTTTAAAATTCATTTATGCTCAAAAAACTTGGGGGGGCCAAATAAATCCACCCGGGCCCACTGGCTACCAGTTGGGGAACCCTGCTAAATTTATGTCATTTAAGCCCTCCAACACAACATCGGAACTTTTGAACCCTGAGGTGCAAACTAAGCTTCTCAGTAGCCACTTTAAATGGCTACTGAGTCACCTTTCTTCTGCTCAAGTTTGGTTTATTTGCAGTCATACAACCCCATAACACAACAACACAGTCCCAAACATACTACCATAACACAACAACACAGTCCCAGACATACTACCACCCCATAACACAACAACACAGTCCCAGACATACTACCACCCCATAACACAACAACACAGTCCCAGACATACTACCACCCCATAACACAACAACACAGTCCCAGACATACTACCACCCCATAACACAACACACAGTCCCAGACATACTACCACCCCATAACACAACAACACAGTCCCAGACATACTACCCCATAACACAACAACACAGTCCCAGACATACTACCATAGCACAACAACACAGTCCCAGACATACTACCACCCCATAACACAACAACACAGTCCCAGACAAACTACCACCCCATAACACAACAACACAGTCCCAGACATACTACCCCATAACACAACAACACAGTCCCAGACATACTACCACCCCATAACACAACAAAACAGTCCCAGACATACTACCCCATAACACAACAACACAGTCCCAGACATACTACCACCCCATAACACAACAACACAGTCCCAGACATACTACCCCATAACACAACAACACAGTCCCAGACATACTACCACCCCATAACACAACAACACAGTCCCAGACATACTACCCCATAACACAACAACACAGTCCCAGACATACAACCCCATAACACAACAACACAGTCCCAGACATACAACCCCATAACACAACAACACAGTCCCAGACATACATCCCCATAACACAACAACACAGTCCCAGACATACAACCCCATAACACAACAACACAGTCCCAGACATACAACCCCATAACACAACAACACAGTCCCAGACATACTACCACCCCATAACACAACAACACAGTCCCAGACATACTACCCCATAACACAACAACACAGTCCCAGACATACTACCACCCCATAACACAACAACAGAGTTCCAGACATACTACCACCCCATAACACAACAACACAGTCCCAGACATACTACCAATCTCACACAAATCATCAAGGAACCCACCAGGTACAACCCTAACTCTGTAAACAAGGGCACCCTCATAGACGTCATCCTGACCAACTGGCCCTCCAAATACACCTCCGCTGTCTTCAACCAGGATCTCAGCGATCACTGCCTCATTGCCTGTATCCGCTACGGAGCCGCAGTCAAACGACCACCCCTCATCACTGTCAAACGCTCCCTAAAACACTTCTGTGAGCAGGCCTTTCTAATCGACCTGGCCCGGGTATCCTGGAAGGACATTGACCTCATCCCGTCAGTTGAGGATGCCTGGTCATTCTTTAAAAGTAACTTCCTCACCATTTTAGATAAGCATGCTCCGTTCAAAAAATGCAGAACTAAGAACAGATACAGCCCTTGGTTCACCCCAGACCTGACTGCCCTCGACCAGCACAAAAACATCCTGTGGCGGACTGCAATAGCATCGAATAGTCCCCGTGATATGCAACTGTTCAGGGAAGTCCGGAACCAATACACGCAGTCAGTCAGGAAAGCTAAGGCCAGCTTCTTCAGGCAGAAGTTTGCATCCTGTAGCTCCAACTCCAAAAAGTTCTGGGACACTGTGAAGTCCATGGAGAACAAGAGCACCTCCTCCCAGCTGCCCACTGCACTGAGGCTAGGTAACACGGTCACCACTGATAAATCCATGATTATCGAAAACTTCAATAAGCATTTCTCAACGGCTGGCCATGCCTTCCGCCTGGCTACTTCAACCTCGGCCAACAGCTCCGCCCCCCCCGCAGCTCCTCGCCCAAGCCTCTCCAGGTTCTCCTTTACCCAAATCCAGATAGCAGATGTTCTGAAAGAGCTGCAAAACCTGGACCCGTACAAATCAGCTGGGCTTGACAATCTGGACCCTCTATTTCTGAAACTATCTGCCACCATTGTCGCAACCCCTATTACCAGCCTGTTCAACCTCTCTTTCATCTCGTCTGAGATCCCCAAGGATTAGAAAGCTGCCGCAGTCATCCCCCTCTTCAAAGGGGGAGACACCCTGAACCCAAACTGTTACAGACCTATATCCATCCTGCCCTGCCTATCTAAGGTCTTCGAAAGCCAAGTCAACAAACAGGTCACTGACCATCTCGAATCCCACCGTACCTTCTCCGCTGTGCAATCTGGTTTCCGAGCCGGTCATGGGTGCACCTCAGCCACACTCAAGGTACTAAACGACATCATAACCGCCATCGATAAAAGACAGTACTGTGCAGCCGTCTTCATCGACCTTGCCAAGGCTTTCGACTCTGTCAATCACCATATTCTTATCGGCAGACTCAGTAGCCTCGGTTTTTCGGATGACTGCCTTGCCTGGTTCACCAATTACTTTGCAGACAGAGTTCAGTGTGTCAAATCGGAGGGCATGCTGTCCGGTCCTCTGGCAGTCTCTATGGGGGTGCCACAGGGTTCAATTCTCGGGCCGACTCTTTTCTCTGTGTATATCAATGATGTTGCTCTTGCTGCGGGCGATTCCCTGATCCACCTCTACGCAGACGACACCATTCTATATACTTTCGGCCCGTCTTTGGACACTGTGCTATCTAACCTCCAAACAAGCTTCAATGCCATACAACACTCCTTCCGTGGCCTCCAACTGCTCTTAAACGCTAGTAAAACCAAATGCATGCTTTTCAACCGGTCGCTGCCTGCACCTGCATGCCCGACTAGCATCACCACCCTGGATGGTTCCGACCTAGAATATGTGGACGTCTATAAGTACCTAGGTGTCTGGCTAGACTGCAAACTCTCCTTCCAGACTCATATCAAACATCTCCAATCGAAAATCAAATCAAGAGTCGGCTTTCTATTCCGCAACAAAGCCTCCTTCACTCAAGCCGCCAAGCTTACCCTAGTAAAACTGACTATCCTACCGATCCTCGACTTCGGCGATGTCATCTACAAAATGGCTTCCAACACTCTACTCAGCAAACTGGATGCAGTCTATCACAGTGCCATCCGTTTTGTCACTAAAGCACCTTATACTACCCACCACTGCGACTTGTATGCTCTAGTCGGCTGGCCCTCGCTACATATTCGTCGCCAGACCCACTGGCTCCAGGTCATCTACAAGTCTATGCTAGGTAAAGCTCCGCCTTATCTCAGCTCACTGGTCACGATGGCAACACCCATCCGTAGCACGCGCTCCAGCAGGTGTATCTCACTGATCATCCCTAAAGCCAACACCTCATTTGGCCGCCTTTCGTTCCAGTACTCTGCTGCCTGTGACTGGAACGAATTGCAAAAATCGCTGAAGTTGGAGACTTTTATCTCCCTCACCAACTTCAAACATCAGCTATCTGAGCAGCTAACCGATCGCTGCAGCTGTACATAGTCTATTGGTAAATAGCCCACCCTTTTCACCTACCTCATCCCCGTACTGTTTCTATTTATTTACTTTTCTGCTCTTCTGCACACCAATATCTCTACCTGTACATGACCATCTGATCTTTTATCACTCCAGTGTTAATCTGCAAAATTGTAATTATTTGCCTACCTCCTCATGCCTTTTGCACACATTGTATATAGACCCCCCCTTCGTTTTCTACTGTGTTATTGACTTGTTAATTGTTTACTCCATGTGTAACTCTTTGTTGTATGCTCACACTGCTATGCTTTATCTTGGCCAGGTCGCAGTTGCAAATGAGAACTTGTTCTCAACTAGCCTACCTGGTTAAATAAAGGTGAAATAAAAAATAAATAAAAAACACCCCATAACACAACAACACAGTCCCAGACATACTACCACCCCATAACACAACAACACAGTCCCAGACATACTACCACCCCATAACACAACAACACAGTCCCAGACATACAACCCCATAACACAACACACAGTCCCAGACATACAACCCTATAACACAACAACACAGTACCAGACATACAACCCCATAACACAACAACACAGTCCCAGACATACAACCCCATAACACAACAACACAGTCCCAGACATACTACCACCCCATAACACAACAACAGAGTTCCAGACATACTACCACCCCATAACACAACAACACAGTCCCAGACATACTACCACCCCATAACACAACAACACAGTCCCAGACATACTACCACCCCATAACACAACAACACAGTCCCAGACATACAACCCTATAACACAACAACACAGTCCCAGACATACTACCCCATAACACAACAACACAGTCCCAGACATACAACCCTATAACACAACAACACAGTACCAGACATACAACCCCATAACACAACAACACAGTCCCAGACATACTACCACCCCCATAACACAACAACACAGTCCCAGACATACAACCCCATAACACAACACACAGTCCCAGACATACTACCACACCATAACACAACAACACAGTCCCAGACATACAACCCTATAACACAACAACACAGTCCCAGACATACTACCACCCCATAACACAACAACACAATCCCAGACATACTACCCCATAACACAACAACACAGTCCCAGACATACAACCCTATAACACAACAACACAGTCCCAGACATACAACCCCATAACACAACAACACAGTCCCAGACATACTACCCCATAACACAACAACACAGTCCCAGACATACAACCCCATAACACAACACACAGTCCCAGACATACAACCCTATAACACAACAACACAGTACCAGACATACAACCCCATAACACAACAACACAGTCCCAGACATACAACCCCATAACACAACAACACAGTCCCAGACATACTACCACCCCATAACACAACAACAGAGTTCCAGACATACTACCACCCCATAACACAACAACACAGTCCCAGACATACTACCACCCCATAACACAACAACACAGTCCCAGACATACTACCACCCCATAACACAACAACACAGTCCCAGACATACAACCCTATAACACAACAACACAGTCCCAGACATACTACCCCATAACACAACAACACAGTCCCAGACATACAACCCTATAACACAACAACACAGTACCAGACATACAACCCCATAACACAACAACACAGTCCCAGACATACTACCACCCCATAACACAACAACACAGTCCCAGACATACAACCCCATAACACAATACACAGTCCCAGACATACTACCACACCATAACACAACAACACAGTCCCAGACATACAACCCTATAACACAACAACACAGTCCCAGACATACTACCACCCCATAACACAACAACACAATCCCAGACATACTACCCCATAACACAACAACACAGTCCCAGACATACAACCCTATAACACAACAACACAGTCCCAGACATACAACCCCATAACACAACAACACAGTCCCAGACATACTACCCCATAACACAACAACACAGTCCCAGACATACAACCCTATAACACAACAACACAGTCCCAGACATACAACCCCATAACACAACAACACAATCCCAGCAATACAACCCTATAACACAACAACACAGTCCCAGACATACTACCCCATAACACAACACACAGTCCCAGACATACTACCACACCATAGCACAACAACACAATCCCAGACATACTACCCCATAACACAACAACACAGTCCCAGACATACTACCACCCCATAACACAACAACACAATCCCAGACATACTATCCCATAACACAACAACACAGTCCCAGACATACAACCCTATAACACAACAACACAGTCCCAGACATACAACCCCATAACACAACAACACAATCCCAGCTATACAACCCTATAACACAACAACACAATCCCAGAAATACAACCCTATAACACAACAATACAGTCCCAGACATACTACCCCATAACACAACAACACAGTCCCAGACATACTACCCTATAACACAACAACACAATCCCAGACATACTACCCCATAACACAACAACACAGTCCCAGACATACAACCCTATAACACAACAACACAGTCCCAGACATACAACCCCATAACACAACAACACAATCCCAGACATACAACCCCATAACACAACAACACAGTACCAGACATACAACCCTATAACACAACAACACAGTCCCAGACATACAACCCCATAACACAACAACACAATCCCAGACATACTACCCCATAACACAACAACACAGTGGGTGTGACACCCATACAGACATCATATGTCAGCATTCTCATAATGTTCAGTTGTCCAAACTGTACAATAGCTTCCTCATTGACAGCCCCACCAAGGTCAGTGTGGATTAGCCGACAGTAACCCTATCAGGGCCAGGTCAAAGCCGACAGAGCCCGGTGACAGTAGCTGTCAGCAGGCTCTTTCTAGGGAACCCTATCTGCTTCAGCATGGTTATAGAGACACCTGAAAGGGGAAGACATTTCAACATGTTTCTCCTTTTATTTCCCTTTGATTTCTGGTGACTCATTTGGTTGATCAATCAAACCGTCTGGATGACTGTGTGTTTGAAACCCATGCTGCACAAAATGCTACACATATTTTCAGTCATCTGTGAGGTTTTCTACCTCACATACCTCTCTTTGTGCTGGCATTGCTGACCCCCAGATTATTGGGCTGTGGCTTACTTCAACATGACATAACTCAACTGTGTTCCCATAGGATCGACCCAATCAGAGCACAAAACATTTCTAATATTTGTCCTGAATGGTTTTAGATTTTTTAACTATTTTCGTCAAACAAATTCTTAAGCCCCTTTGTTACAGGAAAGCAATTGTTGTAATTATTTAAAACAAAATAGCTCTGATCACAATGTAGCATAATTTGGATAATTGTTTCATCAACTAGGAATAGACTTCTGAGAATCTGAATATTACATCAGTATGTTCAAATCAAAATCAAATCAAATGTATTTATATAGCCCTTCGTACATCAGCTGATATCTCAAAGTGCTGTACAGAAACCCAGCCTAAAACCCCAAACAGCAAGCAATGCAGGTGTAGAAGCACGTATGTTGTTCTGTTTTAATATTACATCAGTATATTGTTCTATGTTATATAAAATACTTCACGTCTCATCAGTATATTGTTCTATGTTATATAAAATACTTCACGTCTAATCAGTATATTGTTCTATGTTATATAAAATACTTCACGTCTAATCAGTATATTGTTCTATGTTATATAAAATACTTCACGTCTCATCAGTATATTGTTCTATGTTATATAAAATACTTCACGTCTCATCAGTATATTGTTCTATGTTATATAAAATACTTCACGTCTCATCAGTATATTGTTCTATGTTATATAAAATACTTCACGTCTAATCAGTATATTGTTCTATGTTATATAAAATACTTCACGTCTCATCAGTATATTGTTCTATGTTATATAAAATACTTCACGTCTCATCAGTATATTGTTCTATGTTATATAAAATACTTCACGTCTCATCAGTATATTGTTCTATGTTATATAAAATACTTCACGTCTCATCAGTTTGTTGCTCTTCCCATAAAATGGTTTGCTAAACATGCATATCTTTAGTAACATGTTAAACAAATTGACTGTGAGCATGCTTGGTGGCAGGGTTGGCAGTGGAACCCGGAGGTTCTAAGCATTCCGAGCAGGGCTGTGCCATGTTCCACTTCACATTGGATACCTTTTCTCACCGTAAGGTACCCATTTACAAAGTGATGGTGCTTTGGGTTTTAAACTTGGGGCGAGGGAATGATTTGAAAGCCCTGTTTTGCCAAACACATGGATGGCTGCTGATTAGGACTATGGAAGAGAGCAGCATACCAGTCTGTCGCCACCCCCTCCCCCTCTACACCCCCAGGCCCCATTGTACAACACCAAAGACATTTTCTCCACATCCGGAGAAGAAGAATACCCATAAACTCTTAGTAGGGTCACGTCCAGACACACACATCACATTATAATGAACAGCACTCACAAGTCAAGCTTTTACCATGTTTTTGTTTTCCAATAAAATGAGAATTGTTTTGTGATATTCTCTCTGAAGCTGCATTGCTGTGGATAACACAGTTACAAGTTAACACAGAAATGGAATGTCTGCAAGTCATTCTGAGGCCTGGAGACTCTAAACTGTGAAATGGAGCATTCTGTATTCATCCTCTATATGGGTTACCAGCTAGCTGCTAGCACAATGTTGTTGTATTAGCAGTGTATATGAGTTACCAGCTAGCTGCTAGCACAATGTTGTTGTATTAGCAGTGTATATGGGTTACCTGCTAGCACAATGTTGTTTTATTAGCAGTGTATATGAGTTACCAGCTAGCTGCTAGCACAATGATATTTTATTATCAGTGTATATGGGTTACCTGCTAACTGCTAGCATAATGTTGTTTTATTAGCAGTGTATATGGGTTACCTGCTAGCACAATGTTGTTTTATTAGCAGTGTATATGAGTTACCAGCTAACTGCTAGCACAATGATATTTTATTATCAGTGTATATGGGTTACCTGCTAACTGCTAGCATAATGTTGTGGTAATATCATTGTATATGGGTTACATGCTAACTGCTAGCATAATGTTGTGGTAATATCAGTGTACATGGGTTACCAGCTAACTGCTAGCACAATGTTGTGGTATTATCAGTATGGCTATACAAAATTCAAAAGGCACTCGCACATCTGAGCAATCTAATTTGCAGATGCATGGCAACAATTGAACAAGATGAAGGAAAAAGGAAACTGCACACTGCTCTTGATAGTATCATATTATCAGTATGGCTAACATGGGATAGCAATGTCATATCTCTGTTGCTACAGTTATGGCCAGTTATGGCATTTTCTTTGGAGTTTGTGTAGCGTAGTGGTATTATAGGTTAGCAGCTAGCATAAGACGGTTGTTCCCAGCAACCAGGTCAATAAGAGCATTGTCTCTATGAGCACCACTACAGAGCACTACAGAGCACTACAGGCTGGTGTCGTGATGTTGTTACCATGAATGAACACCTATGTGAGAATGCTATTCATTGACTACAGCTCAGCATTCAACACCATAGTGCCCTATAAAGCTCATCAATAAGCTAAGGACCCTCAGACTAAACACCTCCCTCTGCAACTGGATCCTAGACTTCCTGACTGGCTGCCCCCAGGTGGTAAGGGTAGGTAACAACACATCCACCATGCTGTTCCTCAACGAAGGGGCTCCTCAGGGGTGCGTTCTCAGTCCCCTCCTGTACTCATTGTTCACTCATGACTGCACCGCCAGACCCATTTCCAACACCATCATTAAGTTTGCCGATGACACAACAGTGGTAGACCTGATCTCCGACGACGACGAGACAGCCTATAGGGAGGAGGTAAGAGACCTGGCCATGTGGTGCCAGGATAACAACCTCTCCCTCAACGTGATCAAGACAAAGGAGATGATTGTGGACTACAGGAAAAAGAGGACCTGTACCGGTACCCTCCTGTATATAGTCTCGCTATTACTATTTTACTGCTGCTCTTTAATTACTTGTTACTTGTATGTACAGTTGGGAGAACAAGTATTTGATATACTGCTGATTTTGCAGGTTTTCCTACTTACAAAGCATGTAGAGGTCTGTCATTTGTATCATAGGTACACTTCAACTGTGAGAGACGGAATCTAAAACAAAAATACAGAAAATCACATTGTATGATTTTTAAGTCATTCATTTGCATTTTATTGCTTGACATAAGTATTTGATCACCTACCAACCAGTAAGAATTCCGGCTCTCACAGACCTGTTAGTTTTTCTTTAAGAAGCCCTCCTGTTCTCCATTCATTACCTGTATTAACTGCACCTGTTTGAACTCGTTACCTGTATAAAAGACACCTGTCCACACACTCAATACAAAACAACATACGACAACACAACATACCACAATAAAACAGACAACAACATATCACAACACACCACAACACAACATTCCACAATAAAACAGACAACAATATACCGCAATACAGCAAAACACAAAATACCCCAACACAACACAGCATACCACAACACAGCATACCACAACACAGCATACCACAACACAGCATACCACAACACAGCATACCACAACACAACATACCACAACACAACATACCACAACACAGCATACCACAACACAGCATACCACAACACAACATACCACAACACAGCATACCCCAACACAACACAGCATACCACAACACAGCATACCACAACACAGCATACCACAACACAGCATACCACAACACAGCATACCACAACACAACATACCACAACACAACATACCACAACACAGCATACCACAACACAGCATACCACAACACAACATACCACAACACAGCATACCACAACACAACATATCACAACACAGCATACCACAACACAGCATACCACAACACAACATACCACAACACAAAATACCACAACACAGCATACCACAACACAGCATACCACAACACAACATACCACAACACAGCATACCACAACACAACATACCACAACACAGCATACCACAACACAGCATACCACAACACAACATACCACAACACAGCATACCACAACACAGCATACCACAACACAGCATACCACAACACAACATACCACAACACAGCACAGCATACCACAACACAGCATACCACAACACAGCATACCACAACACAACATACCACAACACAACATACCACAACACAGCATACCACAACACAGCATACCACAACACAACACAGCATACCACAACACAGCATACCACAACACAGCATACCACAACACAGCATACCACAACACAGCATACCACAACACAGCATACCACAACATAACATACCACAACATAACATACCACAACACAGCATACCACTACACAGCATACACAACACAGCATACCACAACACAGCATACCACAACACAGCATACCACAACACAGCATACCACAACACAGCATACCACAACACAACATACCACAACATACCACAACACAACATACCACAACACAGCATACCACAACACAGCAAACCACAACACAGCATACCACAACACAGCATACCACAACACAGCATACCACAACACAACATACCACAACACAGCATACCACAACACAACATACCACAACACAGCATACCACAACACAGCATACCACAACACAACATACCACAACACAACATACCACAACACAGCATACCACAACACAGCATACCACAACACAGCATACCACAACACAACATACCACAACACAGCACAGCATACCACAACACAGCATACCACAACACAGCATACCACAACACAACATACCACAACACAACATACCACAACACAGCATACCACAACACAGCATACCACAACACAACACAGCATACCACAACACAGCATACCACAACACAGCATACCACAACACAGCATACCACAACACAGCATACCACAACACAGCATACCACAACACAGCATACCACAACATAACATACCACAACATAACATACCACAACACAGCATACCACTACACAGCATACACAACACAGCATACCACAACACAGCATACCACAACACAGCATACCACAACACAGCATACCACAACACAGCATACCACAACACACATACCACAACATACCACAACACAACATACCACAACACAGCATACCACAACACAGCAAACCACAACACAGCATACCACAACACAGCATACCACAACACAGCATACCACAACACAACATACCACAACACAGCATACCACAACACAGCATACCACAACACAACATACCACAACACAACATACCACAACACAGCATACCACAACACAACATACCACAACACAACATACCACAACACAACATACCACAACACAACATACCCCAACACAACACAGCATACCACAACACAACATACCACAACACAACATACCACAACACAACATACCACAACACAACATACCCCAACACAACACAACATACCACAACACAGCATACCACAACACCAGCATACCACAACACAACATACCACAACACAGCATACCACAAACACAGCATACCACAACACAACATACCACAACCAAGCATACCACAACACAGCATACCACAACACAACATACCACAACACAGCATACCACAACACAACATACCACAACACAGCATACCACAACACAGCATACCACAACACAGCATACCACAACACAGCATACCACAACACAACATACCACAACACAGCATACCACAACACAGCATACCACAACACAACATACCACAACACAACATACCACAACACAGCATACCACAACACAACATACCACAACACAGCATACCACAACACAACATACCACAACACAACATACCACAACACAGCATACCACAACACAGCATACCACAACATAACATACCACAACACAGCATACCACAACATACCACAACACAGCATACCACAACACAACATACCACAACACAACATACCACAACACAGCATACCACAACACAACATACCACAACACAGCATACCACAACACAACATACCACAACACAGCATACCACAACATAACATACCACAACACAGCATACCACAACATAACATACCACAACACAACATACCACAACAAACATACCACAATAAAACAGACACCAACATACCACAACACAACATACCACAATAAAACAGACAGCAACATACCACAACACAACATACCACAACATAACATACCACAACAAAACAGATAACAACATACCACAACAAACATACCACAATAAAACAGACACCAACATACCACAACACAACATACCACAATAAAACAGACAGCAACATACCACAACACAACATACCACAATAAAACAGACACCAACATACCACAACACAACATACCACAATAAAACAGACACCAACATACCACAACACAACATACCACAATAAAACAGACACCAACATACCACAACACAACATACCACAATAAAACAGACAGCAACATACCACAACACAACATACCACAAAACAACATTCCACAACACAACATGCTACAATACAAAACAGCACAATGCAACACAACACAACATACCACAACATACCACAATACAACACAACATACCACAATAAAACACAACATACCACAACACAACATACCACAACATACCACAATACAACACAACTTACCACAACACAACATGCTACAATACAAAACAGCACAATGCAACACAACACAACATACCACAACATACCACAATACAACACAACATACCACAATAAAACACAACATACCACAACACAACATACCACAATACAACACAACATACCACAACACAACATGCTACAATACAAAACAGCACAATGCAACACAACACAACATACCACAACATACCACAATACAACACAACATACCACAACACAACATGCTACAATACAAAACAGCACAATGCAACACAACACAACATACCACAACATACCACAATACAACACAACATACCACAACACAACATGCTACAATACAAAACAGCACAATGCAACACAACACAACATACCAAAAAGAACACAATATATCACAATACAACATACCACAATAAAACAGACAACAACATACTACAACACAACACAACATACCACAACACAACATACCACAATAAAACAGACAACAACATACCACAATACAACACAACATACCACAACACAGCATACCACAATTAAACAGACAACAACATACCACAACACAACAAAACATACAACAATATAACACAACAGACCAAAATACATTATAACACAACACAACATACCGCAAACACAAAACAACATACCACAACACATCACAACATGACACACCACAACATTCCACAATACAACATACCACAATACATTACAACACAACGTACCACAACATAACACAACAGAGGATTGTACTGCTGGTATATTATACAACAGAACAGAGGAATATACTGCTGGTATAGTATACAACAGAACAGAGGAATATACTGCTGGTATAGTATACAACAGAACAGAGGAATATACTGCTGGTATAGTATACAACAGAACAGAGGAATATACTGCTGGTATAGTATACAACAGAACAGAGGAATATACTGCTGGTATAGTATACAACAGAACAGAGGAATATACTGCTGGTATAGTATACAACAGAACAGAGGAATATACTGCTGGTATAGTATACAACAGAACAGAGGAATATACTGCTGGTATATTATACAACAGAACAGAGTAGAGCAGGTTTGCAGGAGGTCTGGCCTGCCTAGAGACTGACTGTACTGTACAGTTGAGAGAGAGAGAGAGGTATGTTGTGATCTCTCCAGGCTAGATGAGATACTGCCCCCTGCCGTTAGCTCCGTCCTCCTACATCACCACTGCCTACTGCCGTGTCAGCCCCACCAGGGGTCCTGTCCACTCTATACTGGCTTATAGCAGTGTCCTCAAGTAACCACACGGACCTCTGGTATAATACACTGTTTCACTGTTATCTGACTAGAGTAATCACCAGTTAAAAGGAGAATTTTGGTTGTTTTTTACATGACATAATAACAGAGTGGGATATACATTTCAAAGTGGAAGATGTCTCCAATTAGCAGTTATTGATGTAGAAGGATACGTTGTTATAGTATCACATATAATTAGAATAATAAAAAATATTGGATTAATTCATTAATACGTATTGTAACTATTACAATTGAATTATAATATATAATCAGCATTTAATCATAACAATAATAGTTACCTTTAATAATAACAACAATAACAGCAATAACAATTATGTATTTAAATTACGCTGGGTGTAAATACTAAATATACTGTTAATTTATGCACACTGAATAATGTATATATTGATGTATATAATGAATACAGATTAAAGGAATGTTAATTAGGTGTATGGCACAGCACACTTGACTGAAAACAACACATTTCAACTGACATTGTGGTATATATCTCTGTGTTGGCTAACTGTACAACAATGTATGAGATGGTTCTCAGGTGAACTGACATTGTGGTATATATCTCTGTGTTGGCTAACTGTACAACAATGTATGAGATGGTTCTCAGGTGAACTGACATTGTGGTCAAAAGTACAGTAGGACTGTGATTGAAGACTGGAGGGAGAATTCTGAAAGACATGTTCAGTTTCAGGACAGATTTAGGGCTGGACAGAGGCTTTGCAATTTTTGTTGATTATTGAAAAGTGTCAGTTGGTAAATTATTGCTTAATTTAATCTAAGATATATTGTACCCAAAAAGTACCGTACGCTATGTGAATCATATCACTGTAGTCATCTCATAACTGGTATTTTGTTTTGACAAATAAATGATGATTGATGGTGATGATGATGATGATCCCACTATTTAGCCTCCAAATACCATTCAGCATTTTTTAAACATGAAACTGTCATTGTTAATTGTTAATCTACATATGGCCTCGACATGTATCCACGTCCAACAGACGTCTCCAATAAAACTTGAAGTCAGTGAAATAATAGTGTAGTTCGTTGTTGACATGAGGACCAGGAGAGACCAGCCAGGAGGGAGCAGAGCCTGGAGATCAACCCCAATATGGACTGGTGTCCGACGAGCTGCAGGAGTGGGTTACACCTCCCTCAGGCCGACCGGCACACTGCACACACACACTGCACACACACACACACAGAGACAGGCACACACTCGGTGCTAGAGCTGAACCCCATCTTTCTAATACTCCACTTGACGCAATTATCAACTGCAAGTTGACAAGGAAGAAAAACCTGGATAATAGTAAATATTACTGTCATAAAAAATGATGATCAGTCACTGAATATTTTTTTTTTTCAGTTGACAAGAAGTTTGCGCAATAAATACTGCCTGGATGTTTGAGCATGGAAACGTTATTGTCATTAAAACAAGTGAATTTCCACAATATGCGCAGCTGCAGCAGACTAAAGAACATTGTGCCAGTGAATGTCTTCCCCCTCCACTGTCCTCTCCGTGTTGTTCCAGCCAGGGCTCCATTTCAGAGGGCGGAGATGGAATATTCAGATCAGCTGAGTGACAGCTCGTGTTTTCCACCGTTCTCAGAACTCCACTGGCTCCTTCCTCCAACTCCTCACTTCAGAGTTGAGGCTACTAAAAACATCGGACGCTAGGGGATCGAGACGTCGCCTGCCTCTATGTGCATGGCACTTTACTGATCTTTTGGGGGTCGCTTTTTAATTATTTTTATTTGAATTGTCTGAAGATCTGTTTAGTGAGCTCATTATTCTACAGAAGTCCATTTTCCGTGCTTTCCTCTTTGGAATCAGCAGCAACAGACTCTCAGTGAGGCATGTCTTACCCCCAGGGTTACCTCTACCAGCCGCCGGGCTCCCTGGCTCTCTACTCCTGCCCGGCTTACGGGGCTTCAGCCCTGGCTGCCCCGAGGAGCGACGAGCTGGCCAGGTCGTCCAGTGGATCAGCCTTTAGTCCTTACCCCGGATCAGCTGCTGCCTTCACGGCTTCAGCCAGCGGCTTCTCCAGCCCAATGCCATACTCCACAGACCCTGCCACGGGATTCCCTTCCTACATGGTATATACTCTACTTCCACTTATTCGTTAGACAACTTGTGTCAGTATGCATACAGGAGGGACAGCCAGGTGGAAAATAATTAGCTCTAATTTTGTCGTTTATTCGCCAACAGTAGAGTATTTGCGTGCAGCGTGCAGAGAGCTACCGTTTCAGAGCGGGTCTAATGGGTTGTACAGTTCAAGGGTAAAATGGATGAGATCCTGCACACCATTATGTATTCGAACATTGTTCGTAGAAAGCATTGCATTTATCACAACGATACATCATCAAGTGGTACATTATATTGTCTATCGTGTGTGAAAGTTGTAGGCTTTTTATTGTGTTTCTTCTTTCTGCAAATATGATGTGTGTTTTCGTGGGCCCGTTAACACAGTGCATGGCTAATTGAGTGGACTTAATTTCGGGAAAAATGCCCCCCATAAAGAATGATATGATGTAAGCCAATGGCCTTCATTGGAATGAGCCTGTAGTCTAATATCAAACCCTTTCAATGGGAAATAAAATATATGAAGTTTGTTCTCCATTTTTACAGTCACAAACTATATATGCAATTTAAATTCTTGGAATGTATATTAAATGAAATAAGTGAAATTTGAACATGAAAAGAGGAATTACAATGCTAATGACATGGTTCTCCTAGCGTTTATAAAAGGTGCACATACGCTGGGTAGTTAATTGGATTTGTGATGCTGTAAAGCAATGATATGCTAACACGTCTCTCTCTCTGACAACAAAACTAATCTAGCTAAAGAAAAGCAGGAAGTTAGGCGGTGATTACTGGAAATTAGGGCAATTACGATGCATCATTTATCATTTATTTAGCATAATGCAATGCGATGAATCAAACCGATAATGATCAGTGTAATACAAGCAGTATATAGACCCAACTCACATTACACATTAAGTTAACTCTCTATACACACAACCACAATACACAACCTGTTGTGTTTAGTTATGTTTTACAGTTTTCAATATTTATTACCAAAATTATAAATTATAACAAAAAACTTTAAAAATCATTTTTCCTTTCCAGAGCTCTCCTTACGACGCGCAGGGCATGGCCGGGGCGCTCAGCTACCACCCCTACGGTAGCCCGGGATACCCCTACCAGCTCAACGACCCGGCCTACCGCAAGAACGCGACCCGAGACGCCACCGCCACGCTGAAGGCCTGGCTACAGGAGCACAGGAAGAACCCCTACCCCACCAAGGGAGAGAAGATCATGTTGGCCATCATTACTAAGATGACCCTGACGCAGGTGTCCACCTGGTTCGCCAACGCCAGGAGGAGGTTGAAGAAGGAGAACAAGATGACGTGGGCTCCCCGGAATAAGAGTGAGGATGAGGACGATGGAGACGGAGAGAGGAATGATGACCGCTTGGAGAAAAATCTTGACAACAGCGAGACGTCCGCGGAGGATGAAGGTAAACCACGAGACCCAACCCATGACCCAGTTAACAGCGCGAGCTGCGCGGTGCTGTTTTTTATTGACAGTTATCCACAGATGATTAACGACATGATGACAGAGACTAGGTGACACATTTCAGTGGGAAGGCATAATACGGAACGAGTTGTAGTTATTATTATTATTATTAACAATAACCATGGCATTCGACATTATTAGGATTACTATTATTATTATTATTAACAATAACCATGGCATTCGACATTATTAGGATTACTATTATTATTATTATTATTAACAATAATAATAGTAATCCTAATAATGTCGAATGCCATGGTTATTATATGGTAATTACTTCGTCTCAATCTCTTTTTTTTTTTTTTTTCAGGTATCAGTTTGCAGGTTGATACCCTTACAGACCATTCTTGTTCAGCGGAGTCTGATGGGGATAAGGTGAGCTGTCGAATCGGGGACCTGGTCTGTGAGTCTGGGTCAGATACTAAGGACAAACTTGAGGATGATGATGATGATGATCACGAACTGGAGAATGATGAACGACACCGAAGCCTGTCACCTAAACCTGTGACATCATCACCACTAACAGGGCTTGAGGCCTCGGTCTTAAACCATCACCACCGGGAAAACAACAACAAATCATGTCTTGACAGCCGAATCTCAGGTCGTCATAATCAAGCCGTCAAACCCAAACTGTGGTCGTTAGCGGAGATCGCTACTTCAGACCCGAAGCAGCAGCAGCATCACCCGGGGCAGACTTGTCCATCCCTCGGTCTTCTAACCTCCACCTCCACCTCCTCCACCCCCTCCCCGGCCGTCCCTGGCGCTGTGTACTCCGCCTCTTCCATCCTAGGACGACCCATCTACTACACGTCTCCGTTTTACAGTAATTACACAAACTATGGCAACTTCAGCCCGCTGCAGGGTCAAGGGATTCTGCAATATAACTCTGCTAACGACGGACTCACACAGACTGCTGCTGAGGTCAGCACCATGCATAAACACACCACTGACTCTCTGCTTAAAACGAACGCTAACCACATTGAACAGTTCAGACCTTCACATTTATACTCGAAGAAAGGTACGTAACATGCAATTAGAGTTTCAAAAGAAGGACTTGTATTTTATGCATTTGAATTCACTTCATTGGCCTTTGACTGAATATGTGATGTTTTGAAACATATACCTATTTGTCCCTAAGCAGAAGGCTTATGAAGGCCTCCGTGTAATCAGTGCTAGTGTAGGCCTGAGTTGGCGGTAGCTGTAATGTCGGCCTGTGTGTCAGACTGTCTCTCAGGGCAATAAGCAGAGATATGTTGTTGTCATAAACAGAGGTTCTATTAACAGAACGTCTTGAGACCTGCTCACACAGTAGGAACGCAGCATTACTTAAAAATATCACTTTAGTTGGATTGGTTATTATGGACTACAAATGATGGGCTTTTATAATTGGTTACACAATAATTAGATACCATCATGTTTTATTTTAACAACAGTTGTGCAATTTTTTGTTATAGTATCAGTGACTGGTGGGCCACTTTCTTGTTATTTAAGACCTTTACCTCTGCAACTTCAGCTCTTACTTAATACAACCTGGGAAGGACAAACTCTGTGGGCTAAAGGTGAGGTTCTAAAGGTCATGTTGTGGTTCTGATTCAGGTCTATAGGTAGGTGTCACAATTGCTTTGACTAAAGCCCCGAGCCATCACCCCTGCACCCTGGTCTTAACACTAACCTAACTAACCTTTCTCTAAAGGGGAGAGCTGCATCTTGCTCCTCAGACAAGACGCCTGGCCTGCAGCACTACAGCTGTTCTCCTCAGAGACAGGCCCGAAGGATTAATTAAACCTGATTCAGGGTTGGGGGATGAATTAACCCTGACTTATTCTATCATTTCACTTTCGTTTTCATGAGATGTGCGTTGACTGGCTCAGTAAATGTCCCGCTTTATGTGATGATTTTGGAAGACGTTATTTCTCAGGATGCATCTGCTTTATTGCCACGGTACATTATACTTTATATGAAGAGAATATTAGGTATATTATACTTTATGTGAAGAGAATATTAGGTATATTATACTTTATGTGAAGATAATATTAGGTATATTATACTTTATGTGAAGAGAATATTAGGTATATTATACTTTATGTGAAGATAATATTAGGTATATTATACTTTATGTGAAGACAATATTAGGTATACTATACTTTATGTGAAGATAATATTACGTATACTATACTTTATGTAAAGTCGATGTTAGGTATACTATACTTTATGTGAAGATAATATTAGGTATACTATACTTTATGTAAAGTCAATGTTAGGTATACTATACTTTATGTGAAGATAATATTAGGTATACTATACTTTATGTGAAGATAATATAAGGCCTGCTGTATCTTATTTGTAAAGGATGTATGAGGTCTGGAGATGGGGCTGAGGAACCTGAGGAATCTAATACATTTGATATTTATTTTTTTAATGATGGACAATGCTGCCTATAATTTATGCAAGTTGTATTGCAATGGACACTGAACATTGTTTTGTAAATACATTATTCCCGTTTTTATTTGAAACGTATTTGAAAGTTACAGAATCTTGTTAACAAGAGTACTTTTACTAATTTATATCTTATTGTAAATTAAACGCGCTAGTGTGTTATACTGGCGAGTTAGTGCTATTTATTATTCAAAGGAAAACCAAATTAAAATGTTTTCCTCTGTATTTCAATCTGCTTTCATTTTTTCATTCATCTCCTTTATATTGTCGCATGAAAATGTATTTCTCTTTGGTTCGGCTACTGCTTTTAGAAATCGAATTATTAATCAAGTGTAAACGATAAGACTTTTGGGAATGGCATAGCCTGTATTAATTGATATGTTTGTTTGAGACAGCACAGTCGAGAGAAGCTTACCACCTATCCGTTTTCTAAAGGGCCTTTTCACGCCATTCTTATAGGCGTTTAGCTCCATCCGGGGACTACTCGTGACCTTGGTTGGGATAAATGCTATGCTTATTATAAATGATATGCTTATCATTATATAAATGATATACTTATATCCGTGGCTGTCAGGGGTTTCTTTTTCAGTGTGATTAATCTGGCGCTAGGAGCAGTATGATGAGTTCCCAGCGGGGTGATCCCCCTGGCCCAGCCTCAGTCAGTCTGCCGGTCAGTCGGCCTTCTTTACGGGCCGATATTAAACCATCCATAAAGCGGTGTCTAAACAGCCAGCCGCCAGCTCCAATGGGCTGTCTCATAAACTAATCCGACCGGCTATACCTCGCTGATCTTCCTTTCATCTGATTATTTGTTTTTATTTGGCGAAGGGAATTATTATTATTATTATTATTATTATTACTATTATTATTATTACTATTATTATTATTATTATTATTATTATTATTATTACTATTATTATTATTATTATTATTATTATTATTATTATTATTATTATTATTATTATTATTATTATTATTATTATTAGTCTACTAATGTTTTCTTTAGGCTATTTGCATAACTTCCAGAATACGAATTGCAACGTGTTTGCCTCATCTGAACAGGAGGCAAATTATAAAATATTTTCGAAGATAGAATATAGGTTCTGTTGTTGTAACAATTGGAACACTTTCATAAACACTTAAATGTGAACGACAATGACATATGTGTGATACAAATGAAAATTTAAAAAGCAATTAATTGGTAGGCCTATTGTTTCATCGCGTCCTTCAGGCTAACGAAATCTGTTTTTCAAAGCGCAGCACCAACATTTAAATATCTGTAACAATGTGTGTTTGGAAAGCTTTTTTCTCTCAGAGCTTTACGGTATTTCCTACGTTTCTGTCTGGGTTATTCATTCACCAGTCCTCTGAGAGGTGGTGAGAGAGCTGTACGTTCTTCATGACTTGTAAGGTGAATGTTATTGAGCCTCTTGGGACGCCACTTCACCTATAAAGTTTTCCTTTCCGCCTCAACTTCCTAATATCTGTCCCGGTGTGTGTAGACCTGTTGGGGAGTCAGGCAGCCCCTTTCACCCCCCTAGATCTCACAACCTCTCTCTCTACCAGAACATTCTCTCTCTCTCTCTCTCTCTCTCCCTCTTCCTCTCTCTCTACCAGACCATTCTCTCTCTCTCTCTCTCCCTCTTCCTCTCTCTCTACCAGACCATTCTCTCTCTCTCTCTCTGTCTTTCTCTCTCTCTCTCTCTCTCTCTCTCTCTCTCTCTCTCTCTCTCTCTCTCTCTCTCTCTCTACCAGACCCCCCTCTCTCCCTCCCTCTCTCCCTCCCTCTCTCCCTCCCTCTCTCCCTCTCTCTCTAGTCGCTTTACTTTCATTAGGGCTGATTTATTGAAATGCAGACTTAATGTGAGGTGGGCTCCCCGGGGATCTCACTGTTGTCAAATAGACCCAGAGGCGCTTTCCTTTCCACGCAGAGAGGCTCTGAGCTGCCTTCCACCGAGGCCTACTCTGCTCCTATCCACGGCCTCTCTCTACCTCTCTCTCACAGCCTCTCTCTTTCTGCTCACTTCAAATGTCTCCATTTGTTCTCAATAAAATACATTTAGTTTCTGCTCAAGTGCAGCAGCGCCTTTGAACATGAACAGAATTCCACCACCTCTGTGTGTGTTAGCGGAATGAGGTGAAAGAGGCTCCGCACAACAAACACAGCCCGCCTGGATAATACAATTAACGGTGAATGTATGTCATGATTAATTATCAAGTCAATATTAATAATTATGTAGTCCTAGATCTTTGTTCCCTTAGAGTTTAATAACTTGACACCGGCTTGCTGGCCTCTGTATTTACAAAAAGCCTACAGCCTATCTATTCTAGAAAAACTGTAGTCTGCTTAACAGTATGATCCATTACTCTATATCACAATAACATATCGTTTCTCCTCTGAGTGGGCTATACATATGAATGTGTCATAAGAGCTGCTTTGGGTGACCGATGGGATGAACGTATATCTCAGAACATCTCCATAGCATTAATCAAATAAGCAGTTCATTTGTAGATAATTCATTATCTATATGCCTACGTTATCCTATACAACACGTCATTTCCCACAACATTTTAATCTCTGATACACAGCTGCTCTTCTTTACAACAGCGTCAACTTTAGCCTGTGTGTAGAAAGCGTTATTATAGCCATTTATAATGAATACATATTTACAGAACTTACTCAAATTAAGATGACAGCCGATGTGTTGAATCTTTTAACATTATTACCAGTTAGGTGGGTTATGTTTACAATAAAGATACTTCTAATCATCTGATTTAATATGTTGTCTATAAAGATTCGTTATATGAGTGGCCATATTGTTCGTAGTTCTCGCTTTCATCAAGTGTTAAACTGGTAAGCGCTGTTTTCAATGCCTCAACCAAATCTTTATGGATTACCTATGAATATGTCACTTACGTGATGCAGCCAATATGATATTGCCATTATTGGACTAAGAAATATACTTAGGTAGACTAATCTTCACAGTGTCTGTGTCTATTACCACGTCAAAGCTGTTAATAAGTGATAAACAAAAAATATATGTTTCCTTCATGACATAACTGCTCTGGTCCTTTTCTAAATGTAACAGATCATTCTCACTGGTCTAATTGACCATTAAGGTTGCGTCGTAAATACCGTTCAGTTGGAAAAGGAAATAGAATTATGAACAAATCCAATACAGATGTGTAGAATACAACACATCAAAGTGGTGTCGACCTTTCAGAGTCAGACCAAGGCCTGTCCACTCATAAAGGTGTCGGAAGAGATGTCCTCTGCTCGCTCTGATCAAGGACCGGGAACGGGAAAGAATGTCAAACTCTGATGTTTGTCCGTTCCAGGATCTAAATAACGTCATTAGGGGCTCGCGCTAGGCTTCCACTATTTAATTGACAGTTTTGGTTTATGACAGGAGAGAGTTAGAGTAACACGGTGAGAGACACTGTTAATCTGACATGTATTAAAACCTCTGTCTACAGCACTAGGCTACCAGGCCTACACTATGTAGGGAAACTAAACAGATGGGAATGGCTCGAATGGTGTACTGTGAATTTAGGTGGAGCTATGTGGTCTATTTAAGTGTTGTAGCTAGGTGGAACTAGGTGGTGTAGCTAGGAGGTTAGCTAGGTGGAGCTAGATGGAACAAGGTGGTGTAGCTAGGTGGAGTAGATAGGTTAAACTAGGTGAAGCTTGGTGGCAGAGCTAGGTGGAGCTAGGTGGAAAAGTGGAGCAAGGTGGAATTAGCTGGAGCAAGGTGGAGCTAGGTGGAGCAAGGTGGAGCAAGGTGGAAATAGCTGGAGCAAGGTGGAGCTAGGTGGAGCTAGTTGGAGCAAAGTGGAGCAAGGTGGAAATAGCTGGAGCAAGGTGGAGCTAGTTGGAGCAAGGAGGAGAAAAGTGGAGCTAGGTGGAGCTAGGTGGAGCAAGGTTGAGCATGGAGGAGCAAAGTGGAGCAAGATGGAGCAAGGTGGAGCTAGGTGGAGCAAGGAGGAGCAAAGTGGAGCTAGGTGGAGCTAGGTGGAGCAAGGAGGAGCAAAGTGGAGCAAGGTGGAGAAAGGAGGAGCAAAGTGGAGCAAGGTGGAGCTAGGTGGAGCAAGGCGGAGCAAAGTGGAGCTAGGTGGAGCAAGGTTGAGCTAGGTGGAGCTAGGTGGAGCAAGGAGGAGCAAGGTGGAGCTAGGTGGAGGTGGAGTTAGGTGGAGCTAGGTGGAGGTGGAGCAAGGAGGAGCAAGGTGGTGGAGCTAGGTGGAGGTGGAGCTAGGTGGAGCTAGGTGGAGGTGGAGCAAGGAGGAGCAAGGTGGTGGAGCAAGGTGGTGGAGCTAGGTGGTGAAGCTAGGTGGTGGAGCTAGGTGGAGCTAGGTGGAGGTGGAGCAAGGAGGAGCAAGGTGGTGGAGCTAGGTGGTGAAGCTAGGTGGTGGAGCTTGGTGGAGCTACATGTAGTTAGGTGGAGGTGGAGCAAGGAGGAGCAAGGTGGTAAAGCTAGGTGGTGGAGCTAGGTGGTGTAGCTAGGTGGTGTAGCTAGGTGTAGCTAGTTGGAGCTAGGTTGTGTAGTTAGGTGTAACTAGGTGGTGTAACTAGGTGTATATATATATATATATATATATATATCCCTTTACTGGAACTAAGAGGCCTTGCCTGAACCAGCATTATTCCTCCTCCTTTGGGGCAGATATCGTTTCCTGGCATCCACCAAACCCAGATTCGTATGTCGGACTGCCAGATGGTGAAGCGTGATTCATCACTCCAGAGAAAACGTTTCCACTGCTCCAGAGAGCAATGGCGGTGAGCTTTACACCACACCAGTCAATGCATTGGAATTGCGCATTGTCAACTTAGGCTTGTGTACAGCTGCTCTGCCATTATTAGGCCAGAACGTTTTTGGTGTTATTACATACAGCCAGAAATAACTTTGGGATATCAGAGTGGAGGTAACTCACCAGCATTACGACCAGGAATACGACTTTCCCAAATTGGATCCTTTGTTCGTATCCCCCAGAGTTTTCTTCCAGATGCCGTCGGCAGAGAAGAGGTATTTGGAGTGGACTTCGAGTCCGACTCAGGAGGCGTGCACACCATCCACCACTTCTGAGTATATTATCAAATCAAATCAAATTTTATTTGTCACATACACATGGTTAGCAGATGTTAATGCGAGTGTAGCGAAATGCTTGTGTGATGTATTGTATGGAGAGCCATGATTCTGTAAAACAGAGTATGTTGCAGCCCCTGACGTCTCTCTCTGGAAGGAAAACTCGCTAAGAAAACTCGCTAACTCGCTAATGTTCAGTCCCTGAACAGTAAAGTAGATGAGCTCAGGGCGAGGATCTCCTTCCAGAGAGACGTCAGGGGCTGCAACATACTCTGTTTTACAGAATCATGGCTCTCCATACAAGTTCCCATCCATACATTCAGCTGGGTTCTCAGTACATCGCGCAGACAGAAATAAAGAACTCTCTGGGATGAAGAAAGACGGAGGTGTATGTTTCATGATTAACAACTCATAACGTAAAGAAACTCAAGTCCTTTTGTTCACCTGTCCTCTAATATCTCACAATCAAATGTTGACCGTATTACCTCCCAAGAAAATTCTCTTCAGTTATAGTCACAGCTGTGTATATTCCGCCTCAAGCCGATACCACGTCTTCCCTCAGGGAACTACACAGGAGTTTATGCAAACTGGAACCACATATCCTGAGGCCACATTTATTGTAGCTGGGGACTTTAACAAAGCAAATCTGAGGAAAACGCTTCCGAAGTTTTATCAACACATTGCCTGTAGTACTCTCACTTCAAAAACTCTCTAACACTTTTACTCTCCCTTCCTGGATGTCTACAAGGCCCTACCCCGCCTAACCTTTGGCAAATCATATCATGACTCCATTCTGCTCCTCCCTTCCTATAGACAGAAACTCAAACAGTAACTACCCGTGCTAAGGTCTATTCAACGCTGGTCTTACCGATTGGAATCAATGCTTCAATATTGTTTTGATCATAAGGACTAGGATATATTCCGGGTTTCCTCTGAGAATAATACTGACGTATACACTGACACACGGTGACTGAGTTCATCAGGAAGTGTATAGAGGATGTTGTCCCCACTGTGACTATTAAAACCTACCCAAACTAAAAACTGTGGATAGATGGCAGCATTCGCACAAAACTGAAAGCGCGAACCATTGTATTTAACCACGGCAAGGTGACTGGGAATACAGTATGGTCGAATACAAACAGTGTAGTTACTCCCTTCGTAAGGCAATCAAACAGGCAAAGCGTCTACAGAGACAAAGTGGAGTCGCAATTCAACAGTTCAGACACGAGATGTATGTGGCAGGGACACCGGACAATCACGGATTACAAAGAGAAAACCAGCCACATCGCGGACACCGATGTCTTGCTCCCGGACAAGCTAAACACCTTCTTTACCCTCTTTGAGCATAACAGTGCCACCAACGCGGATAGATAATGTATAGATCATCTCCATATAGATCATGGGTGGATCCTATTCGGATAGATAATGTATGAATCCTCTTCAGATAGATCATGTATGGATCCTCTTCAAATAGATAATGTATGCATATTCCTCATTGTGTGGTCGTGCATTCCTCCTCATAATGTATGCCTCAGCCACAGCGTTCTCAGTGTAAAGTTTAAAGGGACAACTGTGACCTCCATCTCACGTCAGGTTCTGAGAATGGATTTAAAATAATGAATTTCTCACTCACTGGAACAGCTCTGTGCTATTGTACTGTGGAAATATGAAACGATACAAGAGGCTCCTTTCTCTTAACGTGAGCTTAGCCAAGTCATTAGGAATCCATACAAGTGAAAATATATCCTGAGAGGACTTTGAAAGCGCTGTCAATCTGGGAGAATGAAATGTAGCACAGTAAACTGGGTTGTTATAGCTGACAGGCCTTCTGAGCAGACAGTGGTTGTGTCCCACATGGCACCCTATTCCCTACATAGTGCACTACTTTGAGATGTTCAGAGAAAGCAAAATCAGTGCTCTATGTAGGGAATAGGGTGTTATTTTGGACGTAGTCAATACAACTCCCTGGCACCATTAAAACTAAGGGGAGAATAGTAAGAGAGAACTGTCACATTGTATATATAGCTACTCTACTAAGGACAATACAGAGAAATCACTTCATACATCTTCTGGGCAAATGAATGGCTTATCTGCTACTGTAGATAGTACTGATCTCTGTCAGTCGGGGGATGACGGTGTGACAGGATTTTAAACACATCTGGGTAATGTTCTAGGAATTATATTGATATATTTATGAACCTCTTCAATTAAAGAAAAATGAACGTGTTATTATTATATTATTTCAAAACGAATTACTGTACATCCCGGATTAATGTACAATATGGTAACAACATGGTAACAACATGGTAACAACATACTGATTAATGTACAATATGGTAACAACATGGTAACAACATGGTAACAACATACTGATTAATGTACAACATGGTAACAACATGGTAACAACATGGTAACAACATACTGATTAACGTACAACATGGTAACAACATGGTAACAACATGGTAACAACATGGTAACAACATACTGATTAATGTACAACATGGTAACAACATGGTAACAACATGGTAACAACATACTGATTAATGTACAACATGGTAACAACATGGTAACAACATGGTAACAACATGGTAACAACATGATAACAACATGGTAACAACATACTGATTAATGTACAACATGGTAACAACATGGTAACAACATGGTAACAACATGGTAACAACATGGTAACAACACACTGATTAATGTACAACATGGTAACAACACACTGATTAATGTACAACATGGTAACAACATGGTAACAACACACTGATTAATGTACAACATGGTAACAACATGGTAACAACACACTGATTAATGTACAACATGGTAACAACATGGTAACAACATGGTAACAACATACTGATTAATGTACAATATGGTAACAACATGGTAACAACATGGTAACAACATACTGATTAATGTACAACATGGTAACAACATGGTAACAACATACTGATTAATGTACAACATGGTAACAACATGGTAACAACATGGTAACAACATACTGATTAATGTACAACATGGTAACAACACACTGATTAATGTACAACATGGTAACAACATGGTAACAACATACTGATTAATGTACAACATGGTAACAACATGGTAACAACACACTGATTAATGTAAAACATGGTAACAACATGGTAACAACATACTGATTAATGTACAATATGGTAACAACATGGTAACAACATGGTAACAACATACTGATTAATGTACAATATGGTAACAACATGGTAACAACATGGTAACAACATACTGATTAATGTACAACATGGTAACAACATGGTAACAACACACTGATTAATGTACAATATGGTAACAACATGGTAACAACACACTGATTAATGTACAATATGGTAACAACATGGTAACAACATGGTAACAACATACTGATTAATGTACAACATGGTAACAACATGGTAACAACACACTGATTAATGTACAATATGGTAACAACATGGTAACAACACACTGATTAATGTACAATATGGTAACAACATGGTAACAACACACTGATTAATGTACAACATGGTAACAACATGGTAACAACATACTGATTAATGTACAATATGGTAACAACATGGTAACAACACACTGATTAATGTACAATATGGTAGCAACATGGTAACAACACACTGATTAATGTACAATATGGTAACAACATGGTAACAACATACTGATTAATGTACAATATGGTAACAACATGGTAACAACATGGTAACAACATGGTAACAACATGGTAACAACATACTGATTAATGTACAACATGGTAACAACATGTAACAACATGGTAACAACATGGTAACAACATACTGATTAATGTACAATATGGTAACAACATGGTAACAACATACTGATTAATGTACAATATGGCAACAACATGGTAACAACATGGTAACAACATGGTAACAACATACTGATTAATGTACAACATGGTAACAACATGGTAACAACATGGTAACAACATACTGATTAATGTACAATATGGTAACAACATGGTAACAACACACTGATTAAAGTACAACATGGTAACAACATGGTAACAACATGGTAACAACATACTGATTAATGTACAACATGTTAACAACATGTAACAACATGGTACCAACATACTGATTAATGTACAATATGGTAACAACATGGTAACAACATGGTAACAACATGGTAACAACATACTGATTAATGTACAACATGGTAACAACATGTAACAACATGGTAACAACATGGTAACAACATGGTGATTAATGTACAACATGGTAACAACATGGTAACAACATACTGATTAATGTACAACATGGTAACAACATGGTAACAACATGGTAACAACATACTGATTAATGTACAACATGGTAACAACATGTAACAACATGGTAACAACATGGTAACAACATGTTGATTAATGTACAACATGGTAACAACATGGTAACAACATACTGATTAATGTACAATATGGTAACAACATACTGATTAATGTACAACATGGTAACAACATGGTAACAACATGGTAACAACATACAGATTAATGTACAACATGGTAACAACATGGTAACAACATGGTAACAACATACTGATTAATGTACAACATGGTAACAACACACTGATTAATGTACAACATGGTAACAACATGGTAACAACATACTGATTAATGTACAACATGGTAACAACACACTGATTAATGTACAACATAGTAACAACATGGTAACAACATACTGATTAATGTACAACATGGTAACAACATGGTAACAACATACTGATTAATGTACAATATGGTAACAACATGGTAACAACATGGTAACAACATACTGATTAATGTACAATATGGTAACAACATGGTAACAACATGGTAACAACATACTGATTAATGTACAACATGGTAACAACATGGTAACAACACACTGATTAATGTACAATATGGTAACAACATGGTAACAACACACTGATTAATGTACAATATGGTAACAACATGGTAGCAACACACTGATTAATGTACAACATGGTAACAACATACTGATTAATGTACAATATGGTAACAACATGGTAACAACACACTGATTAATGTACAATATGGTAACAACATGGTAACAACACACTGATTAATGTACAATATGGTAACAACATGGTAACAACATACTGATTAATGTACAATATGGTAACAACATGGTAACAACATGGTAACAACATGGTAACAACATGGTAACAACATACTGATTAATGTACAACATGGTAACAACATGTAACAACATGGTAACAACATGGTAACAACATACTGATTAATGTACAATATGGTAACAACATGGTAACAACATACTGATTAATGTACAATATGGCAACAACATGGTAACAACATGGTAACAACATGGTAACAACATACTGATTAATGTACAACATGGTAACAACATGGTAACAACATGGTAACAACATACTGATTCATGTACAATATGGTAACAACATGGTAACAACACACTGATTAAAGTACAACATGGTAACAACATGGTAACAACATGGTAACAACATACTGATTAATGTACAACATGTTAACAACATGTAACAACATGGTACCAACATACTGATTAATGTACAATATGGTAACAACATGGTAACAACATGGTAACAACATGGTAACAACATACTGATTAATGTACAACATGGTAACAACATGTAACAACATGGTAACAACATGGTAACAACATGGTGATTAATGTACAACATGGTAACAACATGGTAACAACATGGTAACAACATACTGATTAATGTACAACATGGTAACAACATGTAACAACATGGTAACAACATGGTAACACCATGGTGATTAATGTACAACATGGTAACAACATGGTAACAACATACTGATTAATGTACAATATGGTAACAACATGGTAACAGCACAAAGTTTTAAACTGAAACATTATGGTAACAAAGTACTGCATTACACAGGAACAACATGGTAACAAAGTACTGCATTACACAGGAACAACATGGTAACAAAGTACTGCATTACACAGAAACAACATGGTAACAAAGTACTGCATTACACAGGAACAACATGGTAACAAAGTACTGCATTACACAGGAACAACATGGTAACAAAGTACTGCATTAAACAGGAACAACATGGTAACAAAGTACTGCATTAAACAGGAACAACATGGTAACAAAGTACTGCATTACACAGGAACAACATGGTAACAAAGTACTGCATTACACAGGAACAACATGGTAACAAAGTACTGCATTACACAGGAACAACATGGTAACAAAGTACTGCATTACACAGGAACAACATGGTAACAAAGTACTGCATTACACAGGAACAACATGATAACAAAGTACTGCATTACACAGGAACAACATGGTAACAAAGTACTGCATTAAACAGGAACAACATGGTAACAAAGTACTGCATTACACAGGAACAACATGGTAACAAAGTACTGCATTACACAGGAACAACATGGTAACAAAGTACTGCATTACACAGGAACAACATGGTAACAAAGTACTGCATTACACAGGAACAACATGGTAACAAAGTACTGCATTACACAGGAACAACATGGTAACAAAGTACTGCATTACACAGGAACAACATGGTAACAAAGTACTGCACTACACAGGAACAACATGGTAACAAAGTACTGCATTACACAGGAACAACATGGTAACAAAGTACTGCATTACACAGGAACAACATGGTAACAAAGTACTGCATTACACAGGAACAACATGGTAACAAAGTACTGAATTACACAGGAACAACATGGTAACAAAGTACTGCACTACACAGGAACAACATGGTAACAAAGTACTGCATTACACAGGAACAACATGGTAACAAAGTACTGCATTACAAAGGAACAACATGGTAACAAAGTACTGCATTACACAGAACACCATGGTAACAAAGTACTGCATTACATAGAAACACCATGGTAACAAAGTATTGCATTACACAGGAACAACATGGTAACAAAGTACTGCATTACACAGAACACCATGGTAACAAAGTACTGTAATCCTCAGAAATATAATGGTAACATAGTGTATTACACAGAAATATAATGGTAACATAGTGTATTACACAGAAATATAATGGTAACATACTGTATTACACAGAAATATAATGGTAACAACATACTGTATTACACAGAAATATAATGGTAACATACTGTATTACACAGAAATATAATGGTAACAACATACTGTATTACACAGAAATATAATGGTAACATACTGTAATCCTCAGAAACATAATGGTAACAACATACTGTATTACACAGAAATATAATGGTAACATACGGTATTACACAGAAACATTATGGTAACAAAATACTGTATTACACAGAAATATAATGGTAACATACTGTATTACAAAGAAATATAATGGTAACATACTGTATTACACAGAAACATTATGGTAACATACTGTATTACACAGAAATATAATGGTAACATACTGTATTACACAGAAATATAATGGTAACATACTGTATTACACAGAAATATAATGGTAACATACTGTATTACACAGAAATATAATGGTAACATACTGTATTACACAGAAACATAATGGTAACAACATACTGTATTACACAGAAATATAATGGTAACATACTGTATTACACAGAAATATAATGGTAACATACTGTATTACACAGAAATATAATGGTAACAACATACTGTATTACACAGAAATATAATGGTAACATACTGTATTACACAGAAATATAATGGTAACAACATACTGTATTACACAGAAATATAATGGTAACATACTGTATTACACAGAAATATAATGGTAACAACATACTGTATTACACAGAAATATAATGGTAACATACTGTATTACACAGAAACATTATGGTAACATACTGTATTACACAGAAACATTATGGTAACAACATACTGTATTACACAGAAATATAATGGTTACATACTGTATTACACAGAAATATAATGGTAACAACATACTGTATTACACAGAAATATAATGGTAACAACATACTGTATTACACAGAAATATAATGGTAACATACGGTATTACACAGAAACATTATGGTAACAACATACTGTATTACACAGAAATATAATGGTAACATACTGTATTACACAGAAACATTATGGTAACATACTGTATTACACAGAAATATAATGGTAACAACATACTGTATTACATAGTAATATAATGGTAACATACTGTATTACACAGAAATATAATGGTAACATACTGTATTACACAGAAATATAATGGTAACAACATACTGTATTACACAGAAATATAATGGTAACAACATACTGTATTACACAGAAATATAATGGTAACATACTGTATTACACAGAAATATAATGGTAACAACATACTGTATTACACAGAAATATAATGGTAACATACTGTATTACACAGAAATATAATGGTAAAATACTGTATTACACAGAAATATAATGGTAACATACTGTATTACACAGAAACATAATGGTAACAACATACTGTATTACACAGAAATATAATGGTAACATACTGTATTACACAGAAATATAATGGTAACATACTGTATTACACAGAAATATATTGGTAACAACATACTGTATTACACAGAAATATAATGGTAACATTATACTGTATTACACAGAAATATAATGGTAACAACATACTGTATTACACAGAAATATAATGGTAACATACTGTATTACACAGAAACATTATGGTAACATACTGTATTACACAGAGACATTATGGTAACAACATACTGTATTACACAGAAATATAATGGTAACATACTGTATTACACAGAAATATAATGGTAACAACATACTGTATTACACAGAAATATAATGGTAACAACATACTGTATTACACAGAAATATAATGGTAACATACCGTATTACACAGAAACATTATGGTAACATACTGTATTACACAGAAATATAATGGTAACAACATACTGTATTACACAGAAATATAATGGTAACATACTGTATTACACAGAAATATAATGGTAACAACATACTGTATTACACAGAAATATAATGGTAACATACTGTATTACACAGAAACATAATGGTAACAACATACTGTATTACACAGAAATATAATGGTAACATACTGTATTACACAGAAATATAATGGTAAGAACATACTGTATTACACAGAAATATAATGGTAACATACTGTATTACACAGAAACATAATGGTAACAACATACTGTATTACACAGAAATATAATGGTAACATACTGTATTACACAGAAATATAATGGTAACATACTGTATTACACAGAAATATAATGGTAACATACTGTATTACACAGAAACATAATGGTAACAACATACTGTATTACACAGAAATATAATGGTAACATACTGTATTACACAGAAATATAATGGTAACGTACTGTATTACACAGAAATATAATGGTAACAACATACTGTATTACACAGAAATATAATGGTAACATTATACTGTATTACACAGAAATATAATGGTAACAACATACTGTATTACACAGAAATATAATGGTAACATACTGTATTACACAGAAACATTATGGTAACATACTGTATTACACAGAGACATTATGGTAACAACATACTGTATTACACAGAAATATAATGGTAACATACTGTATTACACAGAAATATAATGGTAACAACATACTGTATTACACAGAAATATAATGGTAACAACATACTGTATTACACAGAAATATAATGGTAACATACCGTATTACACAGAAACATTATGGTAACAACATACTGTATTACACAGAAATATAATGGTAACATACTGTATTACACAGAAATATAATGGTAACATACTGTATTACACAGAAACATTATGGTAACATACTGTATTACACAGAAATATAATGGTAACAACATACTGTATTACACAGTAATATAATGGTAACATACTGTATTACACAGAAATATAATGGTAACATACTGTATTACACAGAAATATAATGGTAACATACTGTATTACACAGAAATATAATGGTAACAACATACTGTATTACACAGAAATATAATGGTAACATACTGTATTACACAGAAATATAATGGTAACAACATACTGTATTACACAGAAATATAATGGTAACATACTGTATTACACAGAAACATAATGGTAACAACATACTGTATTACACAGAAATATAATGGTAACATACTGTATTACACAGAAATATAATGGTAACAACATACTGTATTACACAGAAATATAATGGTAACATACTGTATTACACAGAAACATAATGGTAACAACATACTGTATTACACAGAAATATAATGGTAACAACATACTGTATTACACAGACATATAATGGTAACATACTGTATTACACAGAAACATAATGGTAACAACATACTGTATTACACAGAAATATAATGGTAACATACTGTATTACACAGAAATATAATGGTAACATACTGTATTACACAGGAATATAATGGTAACATACTGTATTACACAGAAATATAATGGTAACATACAGTATTACACAGAAATATAATGGTAACATACTGTATTACACATAAATGTAATGGTAACATACTGTATTACACAGAAATATAATGGTAACATCATACTGTATTACACAGAAATATAATGGTAACATACTGTATTACACAGAAATATAATGGTAACACAGCACAGGCAGAGATTGTTAACAGTTTCATACTGATCTCTAATCAGAACGTAGAAACAGAGACAGACAGTAGTGCCTTAATGGTTATGAGAGGTGAGAGGAGTTCTCAGAGGACTCTGTCTTATGGCCCTGCTGTCTCCCTGCATCCAGCCAGGCAACTGGCCATGTCTGACATGATGTGATTAGGTGTAAATGAAAGCTTTATTCACTGTCACTGAGGATTATCTGAACAGCTTTAGGAAGCCTTTGTTCTAGACCACCACTTTCAGTCCTTCCTCTGCTGATATCATCAGTTACAACCAGTAGAGCCCCACCTGTTTTCACTCACATTCAAAACAAATAATAAATATATATATATGTATATATAAACATTTGGGGGCTTGCCTGTTATGCATGTTATTTTGGCATTAATACGAGTCACATACCAGTTTGTAAAAAAATATATATATGTCATTGAGTTAATAAAGCCGCATACATACATGGTCTCTATTTGTTGTCTTCAGTAAGGCAGCTCCAAAATGCAGGTGTTTCAGCCTAGCTCAGCGCTTTCTGTGCAGAAAATAGGAGCGTTGCGCTGTGATTGGCTCAGTGTTCTGTCACTCATGGGAACCTACATCACCCATCCTTAATAATGGTAGACATCGAACATTCTAGCCCTCTGGGTCCTGCCATATACTGTAGTTACATTAGCAGTGCCCTTCCAAGAAGGCTCAAGGTCATTGGCCACAGATAAAAGGACTTCAAATCACGTTAAATGCACATTAGCTTTGATTGGACTGATCATGTCAACATCTTACTTTCAACAGCTAGCAGTCATCATCATGAATCAAGTCGACAATCTACTGGCAAATGCTTTTTAATCCTTGTCATACGAAGAGAAATAATGAAGATAAATTAATCGGCCATTGGATATAAACATTACACAACAATTTTGAAATCGCAAATTCAACAATGAGTGGAAGGAATTGGTGACAGTGGCTAACTGCAAGCATTGCAACTGGGAAGTCGGGAATAAACGAGCTCAGACTGGGAAAATACATTTTGAACGGTCATCCAACTCGGAATTGTAAACCTCTTTCTTTGATGAGAAAATTTGGACACGAAGGACCGCCACGCCACCTTCCTGTTCAAGTGAGCATATCACTGTAACGGTCGTCGTATGAAGGAGAAGAGGAAGACCAATGCGCAGTGTGGTAAGTGTCCATAGTTAATAGAACAAACTGAACACGACAAAATACAAAAATAACAGAGTGAAATAACAAACGGAAACAGTTCCATGTGGAACACACAGACACAGGAAATAATCACCCACAACTCAAAAGTGAAACCAGGCAACCTAAGGAATCAAATCAAATCACATTTTATTTGTCACATAGACACAAGTGTAAGGGATAAAGAATATGTACATAAAGATATATGAGTGAGTGATGGTACAGAGCGGCATAGGCAAGATACAGTAGATGGTATTGAGTGCAGTATATACATATGAGATGAGTATGTAAACAAAGTGGCATAGTTAAAGTGGCTAGTGATACATGTATTACATAAGGATGCAGTCGATGATATAGAGTACAGTATATACGTATGCATAAGAGATGAATAATGTAGGGTAAGTAACATTATATAAGGTAGCATTGTTTAAAGTGGCTAGTGATATATTTACATCATTTCCCATCAATTCCCATTATTAAAGTGGCTGGAGTTGAGTCAGTGTCATTGACAGTGTGTTGGCAGCAGCCACTCAATGTTAGTGGTGGCTGTTTAACAGTCTGATGGCCTTGAGATAGAAGCTGTTTTTCAGTCTCTCGGTCCCAGCTTTGATGCACCTGTACTGACCTCGCCTTCTGGATGATAGCAGGGTGAACAGGCGGTGGCTCGGGTGGTTGATGTCCTTGATGATCTTTATGGCCTTCCTGTAGCATCGGGTGGTGTAGGTGTCCTGGAGGGCAGGTAGTTTGTCCCCGGTGATGAGTTGTGCAGACCTCACTACCCTCTGGAGAGCCTTACGGTTGAGGGCGGTGCAGTTGCCATACCAGGCAGTGATACAGCCCGCCAGGATGCTCTCGATTGTGCATCTGTAGAAGTTTGTGAGTGCTTTTGGTGACAAGCCGAATTTCTTCAGCCTCCTGAGGTTGAAGAGGCGCTGCTGCGCCTTCTTCACGATGCTGTCTGTGTGAGTGGACCAATTCAGTTTGTCTGTGATGTGTATGCTGAGGAACTTAAAACTTGCTACCCTCTCCACTACTGTTCCATCGATGTGGATAGGGGGGTGTTCCCTCTGCTGTTTCCTGAAGTCCACAATCATCTCCTTAGTTTTGTTGACGTTGAGTGTGAGGTTATTTTCCTGACACCACACTCCGAGGGCCCTCACCTCCTCCCTGTAGGCCGTCTCGTCGTTGTTGGTAATCAAGCCTACCACTGTTGTGTCGTCCGCAAACTTGATGATTGAGTTGGAGGCGTGCGTGGCCACGCAGTCGTGGGTGAACAGGGAGTACAGGAGAGGGCTCAGAACGCACCCTTGTGGGGCCCCAGTGTTGAGGATCAGCGGGGAGGAGATGTTGTTGCCTACCCTCACCACCTGGGGTCGGCCCGTCAGGAAGTCCAGTACCCAGTTGCACAGGGCGGGGTCGAGACCCATGGTCTCGAGCTTGATAACGAGCTTGGAGGGTACTATGGTGTTGAATGCCGAGCTGTAGTCGATGAACAGCATTCTCACATAGGTATTCCTCTTGTCCAGATGGGTTAGGGCAGTGTGCAGTGTGGTTGAGATTGCATCGTCTGTGGACCTATTTGGGCAGTAAGCAAATTGGAGTGGGTCTAGGGTGTCAGGTAGGGTGGAGGTGATATGGTCCTTGACTAGTCTCTCAAAGCACTTCATGATGACGGATGTGAGTGCTACGGGGCGGTAGTCGTTTAGCTCAGTTACCTTAGCTTTCTTGGGAACAGGAACAATGGTGGCCCTCTTGAAGCATGTGGGAACAGCAGACTGGTATAGGGATTGATTGAATATGTCCGTAAACACACCGGCCAGCTGGTCTGCGCATGCTCTGAGGGCGCGGCTGGGGATGCCGTCTGGGCCTGCAGCCTTGCGAGGGTTAACACGTTTAAATGTCTTACTCACCTCTTGTTTGTATTCGGTCATGTTACCAGACACCTTGCCCTGATTAAAAGCAGTGGTTCGGCTTTCAGTTTCACACGAATGCTGCCCTCAATCCACGGTTTCTGGTTAGGGAATGTTTTAATCGTTGCTATGGGAACGACATCTTCAACGCACGTTCTAATGAACTCGCACACCGAATCAGCGTATTCGTCAATATTGTTATCTGATGTAGGCTCTAACAGTTTGTGGGCACAGCTTGTCGCTGTTAAAGCATAATTAATGAATGGTTTAGTGTTGTGTTGTGTAGTGCCTTTGCTGCCATGTATTACATGTTATTGTATTTTTTTGCCCCAGTTTTACATGCTAAAATCGCCACTGGTTACAATGGAAATAATGATCATTTCCATACTTTAATGCTTTCATATCAATGTCTCATTACAGCTGGAATTATACACTTTGCACAAAATGACTGCTTCACATTTGTAAAAATGTATGTAACAATCTATTTTGCCAGACAATTCTTCTATATTCCTTAGTTTTATGAGGTCAATGCGTGATTTTATTATTTCCGTCATATCACTAACCACAGTTATCTTGTTATACTGGTGTGATGCTGTACATAACTATTTCTTTTAAGAGAAGAATACTGTTTTTGTTCATGTGTCGTGTGGACAATTCCATGCTTTATGAGGACTAATCTATACCCTGCTTTATGAGGACTATTCTATACCCTGCTTTATGAGGACTATTCTATACCCTGCTTTATGAGGACTATTCTATACCCTGCTTTATGAGGACTATTCTATACCCTGCTTTATGAGGACTATTCTATACCCTGCTTTATGAGGACTATTCTATACCCTGCTTTATTAGGACTATTCTATACCCTGCTTCATGATGACTATTCTATACCCTGCGTTATGAGGACTATTATATACCCTGCTTTATGAGGACTAATCTATACCCTGCTTCATGAGGACTATTATATACCCTGCATTATGAGGACTATTCTATACCCTGCATTATGAGGACTATTATATACCCTGCTTCATGAGGACTATTCCATAAAAATGCTGGGAGGGGGGGATTATGTGATGTGTTACATTGACTCCCACTACTAGTCTGACTGTGTGTTACAGTGACTCCCACTACTAGTCTGACTGTGTGTTACAGTGACTCCCACTCCTAGTCTGATTGTGTGTTACAGTGACTCCCACTCCTAGTCTGATTGTGTGTTACAGTGACTCCCACTCCTAGTCTGATTGTGTGTTACAGTGACTCCCACTCCTAGTCTGACTGTGTGTTACAGTGACTCCCACTCCTAGTCTGATTGTGTGTTACATTGACCCCCACTCCTAGTCTGATTGTGTGTAACAGTGACTCCCACTCCTAGTCTGACTGTGTGTTACAGTGACTCCCACTCCTAGTCTGATTGTGTGTTACAGTGACTCCCACTCCTAGTCTGACTGTGTGTTACAGTGACTCCCACTCCTAGTCTGATTGTGTGTTACAGTGACTCCCACTCCTAGTCTGACTGTGTGTTACAGTGACTCCCACTCCTAGTCTGATTGTGTGTTACAGTGACTCCCACTCCTAGTCTGACTGTGTGTTACAGTGACTTCCACTCCTAGTTTGATAACTTCCCACCTTCAAAGCTCAGCGAGGATATTGGATGGAAAGATAAGGCCAGATGGAAAATATACATTTTGCAGGAAATGTTGTGAAATTCTCTGGGCAATGAGGACATGGAGAGGAAGTGGGTGGTTAGAACACTGATACCTTCCTTAGCTGTCACTCAAGGTCGTCAAGGAAACACAAAGAGACACCTGAACACGTGTGTTGGAAATAAGAAATAAGCAATTAGCCAACTGTCATGTTGAGGTGTGTAACACATTGTGAAGTTCAGGGTTGGGATGTTGGTCAAAGTAGACTAAAAAGAGCAGATTAAAATGAAAATACTCTAATAATTGCTTTTAAGAAAGTCCGTGGTAATTGACATGATCATAATTTCCTGAAAACTTTCTTCATCATATTCTACAGTAATTGTCTTCTTAAACTATTCAAAACCTAATTAACATGGGCATGAAACCTCCAACCCATCACTCATCAGACATCATAAAACACAAGAAGCACAACCAACACATCAGATATGATTTAACAGTCCCAGGGTACAAGGGTCTAACACAACTAACACATCAGATATGATTTAACAGTCCCAGGGTCTAACACAACTAACACATCAGATATGATTTAACAGTCCCAGGGTCTAACACAACTAACATATCAGATATGATTTAACAGTCCCAGGGTCTAACACAACTAACACATCAGATATGATTTAACAGTCCCAGGGTCTAACACAACTAACACATCAGATATGATTTAACAGTCCCAGGGTCTAACACAACTAACATATCAGATATGATTTAACAGTCCCAGGGTCTAACACAACTAACATATCAGATATGATTTAACAGTCCCAGGGTCCCAGGGTCTAACACAACTAACATATCAGATATGATTTAACAGTCCCATGTTCCCAGGGTCTAACACAACTAACATATCAGATATGATTTAACAGTCCCAGGGTCCCAGGGTCTAACACAACTAACATATCAGATATGATTTAACAGTCCCAGGGTCTAACACAACTAACACATCAGATATGATTTAACAGTCCCAGGGTCCAACACAACTAACACATCAGATATGATTTAACAGTCCCAGGGTCTAACACAACTAACATATCAGATATGATTTAACAGTCCAAGGGTCTAACACAACTAACATATCAGATATGATTTAACAGTCCCAGGGTCCCAGGGTCTAACACAACTAACATATCAGATATGATTTAACAGTCCCAGGGTCCCAGGGTCCCAGGGTCTAACACAACTAACATATCAGATATGATTTAACAGTCCCAGGGTCTAACACAACTAACATATCAGATATGATTTAACAGTCCCAGGGTCTAACACAACTAACATATCAGATATGATTTAACAGTCCCAGGGTCCCAGGGTCTAACACAACTAACACATCAGATATGATTTAACAGTCCCAGGGTCTAACACAACTAACATATCAGATATGATTTAACAGTCCCAGGGTCTAACACAACTAACATATCAGATATGATTTAACAGTCCCAGGGTCCCAGGGTCTCAGGGTCTAACAGCACTAACATATCAGATATGATTTAACAGTCCCAGGGTCTAACACAACTAACATATCAGATATGATTTAACAGTCCAAGGGTCTAACACAACTAACACATCAGATATGATTTAACAGTCCAAGGGTCTAACACAACTAACATATCAGATATGATTTAACAGTCCCAGGGTCCCAGGGTCCCAGGGTCTAACACAACTAACATATCAGATATGATTTAACAGTCCCAGGGTCCCAGGGTCTAACACAACTAACATATCAGATATGATTTAACAGTCCAAGGGTCTAACACAACTAACATATCAGATATGATTTAACAGTCCAAGGGTCTAACACAACTAACATATCAGATATGATTTAACAGTCCCAGGGTCCCAGGGTCTAACACAACTAACACATCAGATATGATTTAACAGTCCCAGGGTCTAACACAACTAACATATCAGATATGATTTAACAGTCCAAGGGTCTAACACAACTAACATATCAGATATGATTTAACAGTCCCAGGGTCTAACACAACTAACACATCAGATATGATTTAACAGTCCAAGGGTCTAACACAACTATCATATCAGATATGATTTAACAGTCCCAGGGTCCCAGGGTCTAACACAACTAACACATCAGATATGATTTAACAGTCCAAGGGTCTAACACAACTAACATATCAGATATGATTTAACAGTCCCAGGGTCCCAGGGTCTAACACAACTAACACATCAGATATGATTTAACAGTCCCAGGGTCTAACACAACTAACATATCAGATATGATTTAACAGTCCCAGGGTCTAACACAACTAACACATCAGATATGATTTAACAGTCCAAGGGTCTAACACAACTAACATATCAGATATGATTTAACAGTCCCAGGGTCCCAGGGTCTAACACCACTAACATATCAGATATGATTTAACAGTCCCAGGGTCTAACACAACTAACATATCAGATATGATGTAACAGTCCCAGGGTCTAACACAACTAACATATCAGATATGATTTAACAGTCCCAGGGTCTAACACAACTAACATATCAGATATGATTTAACAGTCCCAGGGTCTAACACAACTAAAATATCAGATATGATTTAACAGTCCCAGGGTCCCAGGGTCTAACACAACTAACACATCAGATATGATTTAACAGTCCCAGGGTCTAACACAACTAACATATCAGATATGATTTAACAGTCCCAGGGTCTAACACAACTTACACATCAGATATGATTTAACAGTCCCAGGGTCTAACACAACTAACATATCAGATATGATTTAACAGTCCCAGGGTCTAACACAACTAACACATCAGATATGATTTAACAGTCCCAGGGTCTAACACAACTAACATATCAGATATGATTTAACAGTCCCAGGGTCTAACACAACTAAAATATCAGATATGATTTAACAGTCCCAGGGTCCCAGGGTCTAACACCACTAACATATCAGATATGATTTAACAGCCCCAGGGTCCCAGGGTCTAACACCACTAACATATCAGATATGATTTAACAGTCCCAGGGTCCCAGGGTCTAACACAACTAACATATCAGATATGATTTAACAGTCCCAGGGTCCCAGGGTCTAACACAACTAACATATCAGATATGATTTAACAGTCCCAGGGTCTAACACAACTAACATATCAGATATGATTTAACAGTCCCAGGGTCCCAGGGTCTAACACAACTAACATATCAGATATGATTTAACAGCCCCAGGGTCTAACACAACTAACATATCAGATATGATTTAACAGTCCCAGGGTTCCAGGGTCTAACACAACTAACATATCAGATATGATTTAACAGTCCCAGGGTCTAACACAACGAACATATCAGATATGATTTAACAGTCCCAGGGTTCCAGGGTCTAACACAACTAACATATCAGATATGATTTAACAGTCCCAGGGTCTAACACAACTAACATATCAGATATGATTTAACAGTCCCAGGGTTCCAGGGTCTAACACAACTAACATATCAGATATGATTTAACAGTCCCAGGGTCCAAGGGTCTAACACAACTAACATATCAGATATGATTTAACAGTCCCAGGGTCTAATACAACTAACATATCAGATATGATTTAACAGTCCCAGGGTTCCAGGGTCTAACACAACTAACATATCAGATATGATTTAACAGTCCCAGGGTCTAACACAACTAAAATATCAGATATGATTTAACAGTCCCAGGGTCTAACACAACTAACATATCAGATATGATTTAACAGTCCCAGGGTCTAACACAACTAACATATCAGATATGATTTAACAGTCCCAGGGTCTAACACAACTAACATATTAGATATGATTTAACAGTCCCAGGGTCTAACACAACTAACATATCAGATATGATTTAACAGTCCCAGGGTCTACCACAACTAAAATATCAGATATGATTTAACAGTCCCAGGGTCCCAGGGTCTCAGGGTCTAACAGCACTAACATATCAGATATGATTTAACAGTCCCAGGGTCTAATACAACTAACATATCAGATATGATTTAACAGTCCCAGGGTCTAACACAACTAACATATCAGATATGATTTAACAGTCCCAGGGTTCCAGGGTCTAACACAACTAACATATCAGATATGATTTAACAGTCCCAGGGTCTAACACAACTAACATATTAGATATGATTTAACAGTCCCAGGGTCTAACACAACTAACATATCAGATATGATTTAACAGTCCCAGGGTCTACCACAACTAAAATATCAGATATGATTTAACAGTCCCAGGGTCCAACACCACTAACATATCAGATATGATTTAACAGTCCCAGGGTCTAACACAACTAACATATCAGATATGATTTAACAGTCCCAGGGTCTAACACAACTAACATATCAGATATGATTTAACAGTCCCAGGGTCTAACACAACTAACATATCAGATATGATTTAACAGTCCCAGGGTCTAACACAACTAACATATCAGATATGATTTAACAGTCCCAGGGTCCCAGGGTCTAACACAACTAACATATCAGATATGATTTAACAGTCCCAGGGTCTAACACAACTAACATATCAGATATGATTTAACAGTCCCAGGGTCTAACACAACTAACATATCAGATATGATTTAACAGTCCCAGGGTCCCAGGGTCTAACACAACTAACATATCAGATATGATTTAACAGTCCCAGGGTCTAACACAACTAACATATCAGATATGATTTAACAGTCCCAGGGTCTAACACAACTAACATATCAGATATGATTTAACAGTCCCAGGGTCTAACACAACTAACATATCAGATATGATTTAACAGTCCCAGGGTCCCAGGGTCTAATACAACTAACATATCAGATATGATTTAACAGTCCCAGGGTCCCAGGGTCTAATACAACTAACATATCAGATATGATTTAACAGTCCCAGGGTCTAACACAACTAACATATCAGATATGATTTAACAGTCCCAGGGTCTAACACAACTAACATATCAGATATGATTTAACAGTCCCAGGGTCCCAGGGTCTAACACAACTAACATATCAGATATGATTTAACAGTCCCAGGGTTCCAGGGTCTAACACAACTAACATATCAGATATGATTTAACAGTCCCAGGGTCCCAGGGTCCCAGGGTCTAACACAACTAACATATCAGATATGATTTAACAGTCCCAGGGTCCAAGGGTCTAACACAACTAACATATCAGATATGATTTAACAGTCCCAGGGTCTAACACAACTAACATATCAGATATGATTTAACAGTCCCAGGGTCTAACACAACTAACATATCAGATATGATTTAACAGTCCCAGGGTCTAATACAACTAACATATCAGATATGATTTAACAGTCCCAGGGTCTAACACAACTAAAATATCAGATATGATTTAACAGTCCCAGGGTCCCAGGGTCTAACACCACTAACATATCAGATATGATTTAACAGCCCCAGGGTCCCAGGGTCTAACACCACTAACATATCAGATATGATTTAACAGTCCCAGGGTCCCAGGGTCTAACACAACTAACATATCAGATATGATTTAACAGTCCCAGGGTCCCAGGGTCTAACACAACTAACATATCAGATATGATTTAACAGTCCCAGGGTCTAACACAACTAACATATCAGATATGATTTAACAGTCCCAGGGTCCCAGGGTCTAACACAACTAACATATCAGATATGATTTAACAGCCCCAGGGTCTAACACAACTAACATATCAGATATGATTTAACAGTCCCAGGGTTCCAGGGTCTAACACAACTAACATATCAGATATGATTTAACAGTCCCAGGGTCTAACACAACGAACATATCAGATATGATTTAACAGTCCCAGGGTTCCAGGGTCTAACACAACTAACATATCAGATATGATTTAACAGTCCCAGGGTCTAACACAACTAACATATCAGATATGATTTAACAGTCCCAGGGTTCCAGGGTCTAACACAACTAACATATCAGATATGATTTAACAGTCCCAGGGTCCAAGGGTCTAACACAACTAACATATCAGATATGATTTAACAGTCCCAGGGTCTAATACAACTAACATATCAGATATGATTTAACAGTCCCAGGGTTCCAGGGTCTAACACAACTAACATATCAGATATGATTTAACAGTCCCAGGGTCTAACACAACTAAAATATCAGATATGATTTAACAGTCCCAGGGTCTAACACAACTAACATATCAGATATGATTTAACAGTCCCAGGGTCTAACACAACTAACATATCAGATATGATTTAACAGTCCCAGGGTCTAACACAACTAACATATTAGATATGATTTAACAGTCCCAGGGTCTAACACAACTAACATATCAGATATGATTTAACAGTCCCAGGGTCTACCACAACTAAAATATCAGATATGATTTAACAGTCCCAGGGTCCCAGGGTCTCAGGGTCTAACAGCACTAACATATCAGATATGATTTAACAGTCCCAGGGTCTAATACAACTAACATATCAGATATGATTTAACAGTCCCAGGGTCTAACACAACTAACATATCAGATATGATTTAACAGTCCCAGGGTTCCAGGGTCTAACACAACTAACATATCAGATATGATTTAACAGTCCCAGGGTCTAACACAACTAACATATTAGATATGATTTAACAGTCCCAGGGTCTAACACAACTAACATATCAGATATGATTTAACAGTCCCAGGGTCTACCACAACTAAAATATCAGATATGATTTAACAGTCCCAGGGTCCAACACCACTAACATATCAGATATGATTTAACAGTCCCAGGGTCTAACACAACTAACATATCAGATATGATTTAACAGTCCCAGGGTCTAACACAACTAACATATCAGATATGATTTAACAGTCCCAGGGTCTAACACAACTAACATATCAGATATGATTTAACAGTCCCAGGGTCTAACACAACTAACATATCAGATATGATTTAACAGTCCCAGGGTCCCAGGGTCTAACACAACTAACATATCAGATATGATTTAACAGTCCCAGGGTCTAACACAACTAACATATCAGATATGATTTAACAGTCCCAGGGTCTAACACAACTAACATATCAGATATGATTTAACAGTCCCAGGGTCCCAGGGTCTAACACAACTAACATATCAGATATGATTTAACAGTCCCAGGGTCTAACACAACTAACATATCAGATATGATTTAACAGTCCCAGGGTCTAACACAACTAACATATCAGATATGATTTAACAGTCCCAGGGTCTAACACAACTAACATATCAGATATGATTTAACAGTCCCAGGGTCCCAGGGTCTAATACAACTAACATATCAGATATGATTTAACAGTCCCAGGGTCCCAGGGTCTAATACAACTAACATATCAGATATGATTTAACAGTCCCAGGGTCTAACACAACTAACATATCAGATATGATTTAACAGTCCCAGGGTCTAACACAACTAACATATCAGATATGATTTAACAGTCCCAGGGTCCCAGGGTCTAACACAACTAACATATCAGATATGATTTAACAGTCCCAGGGTTCCAGGGTCTAACACAACTAACATATCAGATATGATTTAACAGTCCCAGGGTCCCAGGGTCCCAGGGTCTAACACAACTAACATATCAGATATGATTTAACAGTCCCAGGGTCCAAGGGTCTAACACAACTAACATATCAGATATGATTTAACAGTCCCAGGGTCTAACACAACTAACATATCAGATATGATTTAACAGTCCCAGGGTCTAACACAACTAACATATCAGATATGATTTAACAGTCCCAGGGTCTAATACAACTAACATATCAGATATGATTTAACAGTCCCAGTGTCCCAGGGTCAAATACAACTAACATATCAGATATGATTTAACAGTCCCGTGTTCCCAGGGTCTAACACAACTAACATATCAGATATGATTTAACAGTCCCAGGGTCCCAGGGTCTAAAACAACTAACATATCAGATATGATTTAACAGTCCCAGGGTCTAAAACAACTAACATATCACATATGATTTAACAGTCCCAGGGTCTAACACAACTAACATATCAGATATGATTTAACAGCCCCAGGGTCTAACACAACTAACATATCAGATATGATTTAACAGTCCCAGGGTCCCAGGGTCTAACACAACTAACATATCAGATATGATTTAACAGCCCCAGGGTCTAACACAACTGACATATCAGATATGATTTAACAGTCCCAGGGTCTTATCAGGTAGGCTTATCTACAGTGTCTTCGGAACGTATTCAGACCCCATTTTGTTACTTTATAGCCTTATTCCAAAATGGATTAAAATAAATCCTCATCAATCTACACACAAAACCCCATATTGACGAAAGGTAAACATGTTTTTACCCATTTTATCATTTTACAACAGAAATACCTTACTTACATTAGTATTCAGACCTTTTGCTCTGAGACTCGAAACTGAGCTCAGGTGCATCCTGTTTCCATCGATCATCCCTGAGATGTTTCTACAACTTGATTGGAGTCCACCTGTGGTAAATTCAATTGATTGGACATGATTTGGAATAGCACACACCTGTCTATATAAAGGTCCCAGAGTTGGCAGTGTAAGAGCAAAAACCCAGCCATGAGGTGGGCGGAGTTGTCCGTCGAGGATTGTGTCGTGATCTGGGGAAGGGAACCAAAACATGTCTGCAGCATTGAAGGTCCCCGAGAACACAGTGGCCTCCATTCTTCTTCAATGGAAGATGTTCGCAACCACCAAGACTCTTCCTAGAGCTGGCCACCCAGGCCAAACTGAACAATCAGGGGAGAAGTGCCTTGGTCAGGGAGGTGATCAAGAACCCGATGGTCACTCTGACAGAGCTCCAGAGTTCCTCTGTGGAGATGGGAGAACCTTACAGAAGGAAAACCATCTCTGCAGTCATTAGGGTATTTTGTGTGTGGGTTGATGAGATTTTTAAAATCTATTAATCCATTTTAGAATAAGGCTGTAACGTAATAACATTTGGGAAAAGTCAAGGTCCGAGGGCATTTAAGTGGACTGAAATGAGTGGTCCATGCAGGGTGATAACAGGTCAACTATCAACCCAGTCTTATCAGACCATGGGTGGTCCATGCAGGGTGATAACAGGTCAACTATCAACCCAGTCTTATCAGACCATGGGTGGTCCATGCAGGGTGATAACAGGTCAACTATCAACCCAGTCTTATCAGACCATGGGTGGTCCATGCAGGGTGATAACAGGTCAACTATCAACCCAGTCTTATCAGACCATGGGTGGTCCATGCAGGGTGATAACAGGTCAACTATCAACCCAGTCTTATCAGACCAGTAACCAGTTCAGTCTTACCAGACCAGTAACCAGTTCAGTCTTACCAGACCAGTAACCAGTTCAGTCTTACCAGACCAGTAACCAGTTCAGTCTTACCAGACCAGTAACCTGTTCAGTCTTACCAGACCAATCACCTGTCCAGCCTCAGGACGTTAGGTAGAGCTGCTAGATAGACCTTGAACCCCACATACCAATAATCTTCACTAAGTTAACCTAGGCCTGTGGAGGCTGAACCATACAGCTCAATGCTACCATGTACATTGTGAACATACACCACAGGATTCATGCTACACATCATACTATAGTAGCTTTTCAATCAACACTCTCTGCATCACTATATTAGCTTATGTGCTAATTTAGCTGTTTGATACCAACCGAGCCCGTATGAAGTTAGCCAACGTTGGGACCTGTGAGGTATGTGAAATCTATCCATTTAAACTGCCAAAGTGGGCAGGACTAAAGGCAAGGCTACCTTTGTTGTTTGGCTGTCCTTGCTCTGCTTTAGTAGGTGCTAACCTCGGGGTGTTTGGAGCAGAACAGTGAGGGCCCAGCAGCCCAGTCGCCCAGCCCCACCCAAGGCTGTGACAGCTGCTTATCTTGTCCTGCCGCTAGCAAGGCTGCAGGAATCGGCTGCGTGCACAATACAATGTCATTTTCTGTCATGAGCACAGACATTTGTAGTGAAAATGTTGAGGATTTTAGAGGCTTGAGACAGCATACAGTCAGAAACAAAGGTGCTATCTAGAACCTAAAATGGTTATTTGGCTGTCCCCACAGGAGAACCTTTTGACAAACCCTTTTTATTTTCAGGCAGTTTTAGTTCTATGTTCCACTGAGGTTTCTATATGAAACCCAAAAGGGTTATATCAGGAACCCAGAGGGCTCTCCTACGGGAACAGACGAAGAACCCTTCTGGAAGTCTTCCTTCTGAGAGTGTAGCTCCACAACCAGGATCAGCCTACAGACCACAGATGATATGGCTGCTTTATGTGCCTCATTCACTGTGATTGACTTGTGTCCTAATCAATAGATGGAGGTATCCTCTAATGACACAGTGATTGACTTGTATCCTAATCAATAGATGGAGGTATTCTATAATGACACAATGATTGACTTGTATCCTAATCAATAGATGGAGGTATCCTCTAATAACACAGTGATTGACTTGTGTCCTAATCAATAGATGGAGGTATCCTCTAATGACACAGTGATTGACTTGTGTCCTAATCAATAGATGGAGGTATCCTCTAATGACACAGTGATTGACTTGTATCCTAATCAATAGATGGAGGTATCCTCTAATGACACAGTGATTGACTTGTATCCTAATCAATAGATGGAGGTATTCTATAATGACACAATGATTGACTTGTGTCCTAATCAATAGATGGAGGTATCCTCTAATGACACAGTGATTGACTTGTATCCTAATCAATAGATGGAGGTATTCTATAATGACACAATGATTGACTTGTGTCCTAATCAATAGATGGAGGTATCCTCTAATGACACAGTGATTGACTTGTATTCTAATCAATAGATGGAGGTATCGTCTAATGACACAGTGATTGACTTTTGTCCTAATCAATAGATGGAGGTATTCTATAATGACACAGTGATTGACTTGTATTCTAATCAATAGATGGAGGTATTCTATAATGACACAATGATTGACTTGTGTCCTAATCAATAGATGGAGGTATCCTCTAATGACACAGTGATTGACTTGTATTCTAATCAATAGATGGAGGTATCCTCTAATGACACAGTGATTGACTTGTATTCTAATCAATAGATGGAGGTATCCTCTAATGACACAGTGATTGACTTGTATCCTAATCAATAGATGGAGGTATTCTATAATGACACAGGGATTGACTTGTATTCTAATCAATAGATGGAGGTATTCTATAATGACACAGGGATTGACTTGTATTCTAATCAATAGATGGAGGTATTCTATAATGACACAGTGATTGACTTGTGTCCTAATCAATAGATATAAAAGATGATGACAAAATGTTTAAAAAAAATGCTAGTCGGCTACATTGCGCAAGTGGTCACCTGATGCCCCCAGAGAGATTCTCGCGTAAAATACAGAGGTAGCCATTACTCCAATCGGTCCTACTGAAAAATGAATTGTGTATATGGATATATTATTGAATAGATATTTGAAAAACACCTTACGCTCCCGCATGCGGGATGGCGAGTCAGTAGAGGTTAATTAATGATTTTTTCATTGGCAAGATACACATTTTTGTCATGACATGCCAGCAACAAACGCTGACACCATAGATCCAAGAACAGTACCAGTCAAAAGACACACCTACTCATTCCAAAGTTTTTCTTAATTTTGTACTAATTTTCTACATTGTAGAATAATAGTGAATTCATCAATACTATGAAATAACACATATAGAATCATGCAGTAACCAAAAAAGTGTTAAAGAAATCAAAATGCATTTTCAAAGTAGCCACCCTTTGTCTTAACGACAGCTTTGCACACATTCTCTCAACCAGCTTCAGGTGTGCCTTAACGACAGCTTTGCACACATTCTCTCAACCAGCTTCAGGTGTGTCTTAACGACAGCTTTGCACACATTCTCTCAACCAGCTTCAGGTGTACCTTTAGGTGTGTCTTAACGACAGCTTTGCACACATTCTCTCAACCAGCTTCAGGTGTGTCTTAACGACAGCTTTGCACACATTCTCTCAACCAGCTTCAGGTGTGCCTTCAGGTGTGTCTTAACGACAGCTTTGCACACATTCTCTCAACCAGCTTCAGGTGTGCCTTAACGACAGCTTGGCACACATTCTCTCAACCAGCTTCAGGTGTGCCTTCAGGTGTGCCTTAACGACAGCTTGGCACACATTCTCTCAACCAGCTTCAGGTGTGCCTTCAGGTGTGCCTTAACGACAGCTTGGCACACATTCTCTCAACCAGCTTCAGGTGTGCCTTAACGACAGCTTTGCACACATTCTCTCAACCAGCTTCAGGTGTGCCTTCAGGTGTGCCTTAACGACAGCTTTGCACACATTCTCTCAACCAGCTTCAGGTGTGCCTTCAGGTGTGCCTTAACGACAGCTTTGCACACATTCTCTCAACCAGCTTCAGGTGTGCCTTAACGACAGCTTTGCACACATTCTCTCAACCAGCTTCAGGTGTGCCTTCAGGTGTGCCTTTAACGACAGCTTTGCACACATTCTCTCAACCAGCTTCAGGTGTGCCTTTAGGTGTGCCTTAACGACAGCTTTGCACACATTCTCTCAACCAGCTTCAGGTGTGCCTTCAGCTGTGCCTTGTTAAAAGTTCATTTGTAGAACTTCGTTCTTAATGATTTTGAGCCAATCAGTTATGTTGTGACAAGGTAAGGGTGGTATACAGAAGATAGCCCTGTTTGGTAAAAGACCAAGTCCATATCATGGCAAGAACAGCTCAAATAAGCAAAGAGAAACGACTTTCCATCATTAGTTTATGACATGAAGGTCAGTCAATATGGAAACGGAAAAGTGCAGTCACAAAAACCATCAAGCACTATGATTAAACTGGCTCTCATGAGGACCGCCACAGGAAAGGAAGGCCTAGAGTTTGCTCTGCAGTAGAGGAGGATAAGTTCATTAGAGTTACTAGCCTCAGAAATTGCAGCCCAAATAAATGATTCACAGAGTTCAAGGAATAGATACATCTCAACATCAACTGTTCAGAGGATACTGTGTGAATCAGGCCTTCATGGTTAATTTGCTGCAAGAAAACCACTACTAAAGGACACCCATAAGAAGAAGAGACATGCTTGGGCCAAGAAACATGAACAGTGGACATCAGAACGGTAGAAATCTGTCCTTTAGTCTAATGAGTCCAAATTTGAGATTTTTGGTTCCGACCGCCGTGTCTTTGTGAGATGCAGAGTATATGAACTGATGCTTCCCACCGTGAAGCATGGAGGAGGAGGTGTGATGGTGTGGGGGTGCTTTGCTGATTTAGAATTCAAGGCGCACTTAACCAGCATGGCTACCACAGCATTCTGCAGCGATACGCCATCTAAATCAAAATGTATTTGTCACATACACATGGTTATCAGATGGCGAGTGCAGTAATATCAGACAGTACAGTAATATCTAACAAGTAATCTAACAATTCCCCAACAACTACCTAATACACACAAATCTAAAGGGGTGAATGAGAATATGTACATGTATTATGTGGATGAGCGATGGCCGAGCTGCATAGGCAAGGTGCAGTAGATGGTATAAAATACAGTATATACATGTGATATCAGTAATGTAAGATATGTAAACATTATTAAAGTGGCATTAGTGTAATTATATAAAGTGACTAGTGATCCATTTATTAAAGTGGCCAGTGATTGGGTCTCAATGTAGGCAGCAGCCTCTCTGAGTTAGTGATGGCTGTTTAACAATCGGATGGCCTTGAGATAGAAGCTGTTTTTCAGTCTCTCGGTCCCTGCTTTGATGCACCTGTACTGACTTCATCTTCTGGATGGTAGCGGGGTGAACAGACAGTGGCTCGGGTGGTTGTTGTCCTTGATGATCTTTATGGCCTTCCTTTGACATCGGGTGGTTGATGTCCTTGATAATTTTTATGGCCTTCCTTTGACATCGGGTGGTGTAGGTCTCCTGGAGGGCAGGTAGTTTGCCCCTGGTGATGCGTTGTGCAGTACAACCGGATGCTCTCGGTTGTGCATCTGTAAAAGTTTGTCAGGGTTTTGGGTGACTCACATCAGCCACAGAGAAGGAGGGGAGGGGGGGGGGGGGGGGCGCAGTCCTTGTTCGCGGGCCACGACGGTGGCACTGTATTATCCTCAAAGCTGGCAAAGACGGTGTTTAGTTTGTCTGGAAGGGTGACTTAGGTGTCCCTGACATGGCTGGTTTTATTTTTGAAGTCCTAATTTCCTGTAGACCCTGTCAAATATGTCTCGTGTCTGAGCCTATGAATTGCGACTCCCATCTGGTTTGTGCTTAGTAGGACTATCATTTGTTTTTCAACAGGACAATGACCCAACACACCTCCAGGCTGTGTAAGGGCTATTTGACAAAGAAGGAGAGTGATTTAGTGCTGCATCAGATGACCTGGCCTCCATAATCACCCAACCTCAATGGATGAGTGGTTGAGTGAAGGAAAAGCAGACATCAAGTGCTCAGCATATGTGGGAACTCCTTCATGACTGTTGGAAAAGCATTCCAGGTGAAGCTGGTTGAGAGAATGCCAAGAGTGTGTTTAACACTTTTTTGGTTACTATAATTTCATAGTTTTGATGTATTCAGTATTAGTCTGCAATGTAAAAAAAAAAAAAAACCTTGAATGAGTAGATGTTTCCGAACTTTTGACTGGTACTGTAAATATATCAGCTTGTCAGATCTTCTCCTGTTAGCGCTGGGCTCACCGGGCTAAACAAAACAATTGTCTCTCCCGTTGGTTAATTGGGACGGCCCCTGTAACGCAGCACAGCAAAGTGCTTGATTAGGCATAACATTATGATTCATTAATTTACTGCTCTGTTGATCATCAAACTGGGAGGTTTATGGAGCTCACAGCGGTCAGCGCTTTCCGCTCAATGAACAGCAGCAGGAAGACTGCAGGCAGAGCCAGACAGTCCAATAGGATATACCAAAGTATGCTACAGCCCAACACTATTCAATGAACAGCACCAGGAACAGATCATACTACAGCCCAACACTATTCAATGAACAGCAGCAGGAACAGATCATACTACAGCCCAACACTATTCAATGAACAGCACCAGGAACAGATCATACTACAGCCCAACACTATTCAATGAACAGCAGCAGGAACAGATCATACTACAGCCCAACACTATTCAATGAACAGCAGCAGGAACAGATCATACTACAGCCCAACACTATTCAATGAACAGCACCAGGAACAGATCATACTACAGCCCAACACTATTCAATGAACAGCAGCAGGAACAGATCATACTACAGCCCAACACTATTCAATGAACAGCACCAGGAACAGATCATACTACAGCCCAACACTATTCAATGAACAGCAGCAGGAACAGATCATACTACAGCCCAACACTATTCAATGAACAGCAGCAGGAACAGATCATACTACAGCCCAACACTATTCAATGAACAGCACCAGGAACAGATCATACTACAGCCCAACACTATTCAATGAACAGCACCAGGAACAGCTCATACTACAGCCCAACACTATTCAATGAACAGCACCAGGAACAGATCATACTACAGCCCAACACTATTCAATGAACAGCACCAGGAACAGATCATACTACAGCCCAACACTATTCAATGAACAGCACCAGGAACAGATCATACTACAGCCCAACACTATTCAATGAACAGCACCAGGAACAGATCATACTACAGCCCAACACTATTCAATGAACAGCACCAGGAACAGATCATACTACAGCCCAACACTATTCAATGAACAGCAGCAGGAACAGATCATACTACAGCCCAACACTATTCAATGAACAGCACCAGGAACAGATCATACTACAGCCCAACACTATTCAATGAACAGCAGCAGGAACTCTATAACTCTATTGTGTTCTCAACTGAAGGAGGAATAGAGGCAATACAATCTCTACAGTAGATTAAATTTTCATCTCTGACTGTTATGTGGGGTCCCGTCAGAGCTAGGAGAGGCTTTTCAGAGAAAGAGACAGAGTTATTGAGAAGAGGGAGTATTCTGCATGAGACGATAGGGCTGCAGGCTCAGCAGGTACCTGGAGAGCCCTCTAAACAAACACATTACAATTTAAAGCTCTCCATTTATGCACCAGAAAATAACAAGCGCCTGTCCTCAGGGTCGAGTGAATATTGATTTTCCTCCAAGAGACATTAGGTGAGATCCAGAGTAACAGTATCTGTCTTCAGGAGACATCAGGTGAGATCCAGTCTAACAGTACCTGTCTTCAGGAGACATCAGGTGAGATCCAGAGTAACAGTACCTGTCTTCAGGAGACATCAGGTGAGATCCAGAGTAACAGTACCTGTCTTCAGGAGACATCAGGTGAGATCCAGAGTAACAGTACCTGTCTTCAGGAGACATCAGGTGAGATCCAGAGTAACAGTACCTGTCTTCAGGAGACATCAGGTGAGATCCAAAGTAACAGTACCTGTCTTCAGGAGACATCAGGTGAGATCCAGACTAACAGTACCTGTCTTCAGGAGACATCAGGTGAGATCCAGAGTAACACTACCTGTCTTCAGGAGACATCAGGTGAGATCCAGACTAACAGTACCTGTCTTCAGGAGACATCAGGTGAGATCCAGAGTAACAGTACCTGTCTTCAGGAGACGTCAGGTGAGATCCAGAGTAACACTACCTGTCTTCAGGAGACATCAGGTGAGATCCAGAGTAACAGTACCGGTCTTCAGGAGACATCAGGTGAGATCCAGAGTAACAGTACCTGTCTTCAGGAGATGTCAGGTGAGATCCAGAGTAACAGTACCTGTCTTCAGGAGACATCAGGTGAGATCCAGAGTAACAGTACCTGTCTTCAGGAGACGTCAGGTGAGATCCAGAGTAACACTACCTGTCTTCAGGAGACATCAGGTGAGATCCAGAGTAACAGTACCTGTCTTCAGGAGACATCAGGTGAGATCCAGAGTAATACTACCTGTCTTCAGGAGACATCAGGTGAGATCCAGAGTAACACTACCTGTCTTCAGGAGACATCAGGTGAGATCCAAAGTAACAGTACCTGTCTTCAGGAGACATCAGGTGAGATCCAGAGTAACAGTACCTGTCTTCAGGAGACATCAGGTGAGATCAAGAGTAACAGTACCTGTCTTCAGGAGACATCAGGTGAGATCCAGAGTAACAGTACCTGTCTTCAAGAGACATCAGGTGAGCTCAGTGTATTATCATGATAATCGTCCGGTTAGTTTAAATAACTCTAAACCTCTCTGCTGGTACTAGGGGGGGATAACAGAGCATTAAGGTGGTCGTCCATTTAGTTTAAATAACTCTAAACCTCTCTGCTGGTCTTGGGGGGGGGATAACAGAGCATTAAGGTGGTCATCCATTTAGTTTAAATAACTCTAAACCTCTCTGCTGGTCTCAGGGGGGATAACAGAGCATTAAGGTGGTCATCCATTTAGTTTAAATAACTCAAAACCTCTCTGCTGGTCTCAGGGGGGGATAACAGAGCATTAAGGTGGTCATCCATTTAGTTTAAATAACTCTAAACCTCTCTGCTGGTCTCAGGGGGGGGAAAACAGAGCATTAAGGTGGTCATCCATTTAGTTTAAATAACTCAAAACCTCTCTGCTGGTCTCAGGGGGATAACAGAGCATGAAGGTGGTCGTCCATTTAGTTTAAATAACTCTAAACCTCTCTGCTGGTCTCAGGGGGGGATAACAGAGCATTAAGGTGGCCATCCATTTAGTTTAAATAACTCTAAACCTCTCTGCTGGTCTCAGGGGGGGATAACAGAGCATTAAGGTGGTCGTCCATTTATAAACCTCTCTGCTGGTCTCAGGGGGGGTTAACAGAGCATTAAGGTGGTCGTCCATTTATAAATCTCTCTGCTGGTCTCAGGGGGGATAACAGAGCATTAAGGTGGTCGTCCATTTAGTTTAAATAACTCTAAACCTCTCTGCTGGTCTCAGGGGGGGATAACAGAGCATTAAGGTGGTCATCCATTTAGTTTAAATAACTCTAAACCTCTCTGCTGGTCTCAGGGGGGGATAACAGAGCAATAAGGTGGTCATCCATTTAGTTTAAATAACTCTAAACCTCTCTGCTGGTCTCAGGGGGGGATAACAGAGCATTAAGGTGGTCATCCATTTAGTTTAAATAACTCTAAACCTCTCTGCTGGTCTCAGGGGGGGGGGGGTAGCAGAGCATTAAGGTGGTCATCCATTTAGTTTAAATAACTCAAAACCTCGACGCTGGTCTCAGGGGGATAACAGAGCATTAAGGTGGTCATCCATTTAGTTTAAATGACTCTAAACCTCTCTGCTGGTCTCAGGGGGGATAACAGAGCATTAAGGTGGTCATCCATTTAGTTTAAATAACTCTAAACCTCTCTGCTGGTCTCAGGGGGATAACAGAGCATTAAGGTGCTCGTCCATTTAGTTTAAATAACTCAAAACCTTTCCTCTGGATTCAGGTCAACACCATCATCTTTAGACTGTTTTGATGAAGGGGAAAGGGGAAACTAATATCCATTTATCTACACTAGACTACCACCTAAACTAATATACTGTACCTTTATCTACAGTAAACTTCCTTGAGCTACAACACTATAACTATTGCCCAATCTCCTGTCACAGACACACAGCCCAATCCACTAGAGATAATCCACATCCGTTCCTCCTGCCATGTTTCTACACTAGACTACACTATAACTACTGCCCAATCTCCTGTCACAGACACACAGCCCAATCCACTAGAGATAATCCACATCAGTTCCTCCTGCCATGTTTCTACACTAGACTACACTATAACTACTGCCCAATCTCCTGTCACAGACACACAGCCCAATCCATTAGAGATAATCCACATCCGTTCCTCCTGCCATGTTTCTACACTAGACTACACTATAACTACTGCCAAATCTCCTGTCACAGACACACAGCCCAATCCACTAGAGATAATCCACATCCGTTCCTCCTGCCATGTTTCTACACTAGACTACACTATAACTAATGCCCAATCTCCTGTCACAGACACACAGCCCAATCCACTAGAGATAATCCACATCCGTTCCTCCTGCCATGTTTCTACACTAGACTACACTATAACTACTGCCCAATCTCCTGTCACAGACACACAGCCCAATCCACTAGAGATAATCCACATCTGTTCCTCCTGCCATGTTTCTACACTAGACTACACTATAACTACTGCCCAATCTCCTGTCACAGACACACAGCCCAATCCACTAGAGATAATCCACATCCGTTCCTCCTGCCATGTTTCCCAAGCCCCTGACCCATCCTCCAGCTGGTTGACATTGGAACTGAGTCTCATAGTGCACTATGTAGGGAATAGGGTGGCGTTGGGGATACACACAGTGTTGTATAGCTTCATGACAGCTAGCTAGGTGCTAATGATGCAGGGAGGAGCTGACAGGTACGTCTACAGCTGCAGGTAGAGTAGAGGAGCTGATATCAGCTGATATCATGATGCCAACTACCTGGCATGCTGAGGATAAGCTATAGACAGGCTGACGCCACAGTTCACCTCACACCAAGCTACCAATCACATGTTAAAGGAATAATAACAAGCCCTGATGATCAACAGTCCTTGCTGTTGACAGCACTACTTGACTGACTGTAGTAGGTAAAAGTAGCCTACCTCAATCCATTGGAGATGAGAACTGTAGTACTGATATGACAGCCAGAAATACATTCTGGGACCAGTCAGTAAAACAACACTAAATAAGGACTATATTCTATAATTCTGGGACCAGGCATGTCACGAAACAACACTAAATAAGGACTAGATTATATCATTCTGGGACCAGTCAGTAAAACAACCCTAAATAAGGACTAGATTCTATCATTCTGGGACCAGTCAGTAAAACAACCCTAAATAAGGACTAGATTCTATCATTCTGGGACCAGGCCTGTCAGTAAAACAACACTAAATAAGGACTAGATTATATCATTCTGGGACCAGACCTGTCAGTAAAACAACACTAAATAAGGACTAGATTCTATCATTCTGGGACCAGGCCTGTCACCAAACAACACTAAATAAGGACTAGATTCTATCATTCTGGGACCAGGCCTGTCAGTAAAACAACACTAAATAAGGACTAGAGTATATCATTCTGGGACCAGGCCTGTCACCAAACAACACTAAATAAGGACTAGATTATATCATTCTGGGACCAGGCCTGTCACCAAACAACACTAAATAAGGACTAGATTATATAATTCTGGGACCAGACCTGTCAGTAAAACAACACTAAATAAGGACTAGATTCTATCATTCTGGGACCAGGCCTGTCACCAAACAACACTATATAAGGACTAGATTATATCATTCTGGGACCAGGCCTGTCAGTAAAACAACACTAAATAAGGACTAGATTATATCATTCTGGGACCAGGCCTGTCACCAAACAACACTAAATAAGGACTAGATTCTATCATTCTGGGACCAGTCAGTAAAACAACACTAAATAAGGACTAGATTCTATCATTCTGGGACCAGTCAGTAAAACAACCCTAAATAAGGACTAGATTCTATCATTCTGGGACCAGGCCTGTCAGTAAAACAACACTAAATAAGGACTAGATTCTATCATTCTGGGACCAGGCCTGTCAGTAAACAACACTAAATAAGGACTAGATTCTACCATTCTGGGACCAGTCAGTAAAACAACACTAAATAAGGACTAGATTCTATCATTCTGGGACCAGTCAGTAAAACAACCCTAAATAAGGACTAGATTCTATCATTCTGGGACCAGGCCTGTCAGTAAAACAACACTAAATAAGGACTAGATTCTATCATTCTGGGACCAGGCCTGTCAGTAAACAACACTAAATAAGGACTAGATTCTACCATTCTGGGACCAGTCAGTAAAACAACACTAAATAAGGACTAGATTCTATCATTCTGGGACCAGTCAGTAAAACAACCCTAAATAAGGACTAGATTCTATCATTCTGGGACCAGTCAGTAAAACAACCCTAAATAAGGACTAGATTATATCATTCTGGGACCAGACCTGTCAGTAAAACAACACTAAATAAGGACTAGATTCTATCATTCTGGGACCAGTCAGTAAAACAACCCTAAATAAGGACTAGATTCTATCATTCTGGGACCAGTCAGTAAAACAACCCTAAATAAGGACTAGATTATATCATTCTGGGACCAGGCCTGTCAGTAAAACAACACTAAATAAGGACTAGATTCTATCATTCTGGGACCAGGCCTGTCAGTAAACAACACTAAATAAGGACTCGATTCTATCATTCTGGGACCAGGCCTGTCACCAAACAACACTAAATAAGGACTAGATTCTATCATTCTGGGACCAGGCCTGTCAGTAAACAACACTAAATAAGGACTAGATTCTATCATTCTGGGACCAGGCCTGTCACCAAACAACACTAAATAAGGACTAGATTCTATCATTCTGGGACCAGGCCTGGCAGTAAAACAACCCTAAATAAGGACTAGATTCTATCATTCTGGGACCAGGCCTGTCACCAAACAACACTAAATAAGGACTAGATTCTATCATTCTGGGACCAGGCCTGTCAGTAAAACAACACTAAATAAGGACTAGATTATATAATTCTGGGACCAGTCAGTAAAACAACACTAAATAAGGACTAGATTCTATCATTCTGGGACCAGGCCTGTCACCAAACAACACTAAATAAGGACTAAATTCATTCTGGGACCAGGCCCGTCTGTAAATAACACTAAATAAGTGATTAAACAAACCACACGAGACTTGACATTGTGTTCTCTTTTGTTGACAAGTGTTTCTGCGTGTTCTCTACCTTTCTCACATGTTGGTCCACAGTGGCTTTTCCTCCGGCAGGTGTGATTCTGTTCCATTACAGACAGCCCTGGTGGACTGAGGAACACAGAGGAACAAGGCATGCATCCAAAATGGCACCCTATTCCTTATATAGTGCATTACTTTAGACCAGGGCCCAGGTCAAGAATAGAGCATTATTTAGGAAATAGGGTGCCATTTTGGATGCATCCAAGCACAGGCATTGTTGACCTGTAGTGTGTCTGTCCAGCTGCTTTTAGGCTCCACTGTTTATTGTCAGAAAGCTGTTCAGCACATCTCTAAGGATGGCAGTAGAACATGTTCAGATGGAGAAGAGATCCATCAGACTCTCAACATGTCCAGGCAGAAGCAGACAAGATGACTGGTGTTGTCTGTTTAACTTCCTCTGTTCTATACAAAGACAGCAGGCAGGTGGACATACCAACATGCCACAGAGAAACTAGACTCAGGTAAGAAACAGGTAAGAACAGGTAAGAACAGGTAATGTCAGTAAAGGACAGCTAAGAACAGGTAAGGACAGCTAGGGACAGCTACGGACAGGTAAGAACAGGTAATGTCAGTAAAGGACAGCTAAGAACAGGTAAGGACAGCTAAGGACAGCTACGGACAGGTAAGAACAGGTAATGTCAGTAAAGGACAGCTAAGAACAGGTAAGGACAGCTAGGGACAGCTACGGACCAGTAAGAACAGGTAAAAACAGGTAAGAACAACTAAGGAAAGGTAAGGACAGGTAAGGACATGTAAGAAAATGTAAGGACAGGTTAGGAAAGGTGTGGACAGGTAAGTACAGGTAGGAACAGGTAAGGACATATTAGAACAGGTAAGGACAGGTAAGAACAGGTAAGAACAGATAAGGGCAGCTAAAAACACATAAGGACAGGCAAGGACAGGTAAGAACATTTAATAACAGGTAAGGACAGTTAATAATAGGAAAGGACAGCTAAGAACAGGCAAGGACAGCTAAGAACAGGCAAGGACAGCTAAGAACAGGCAAGGACAGCTAAGAACAGGCAAGGACAGCTAAGAACAGGCAAGGACAGCTAAGAACAGGCAAGGACAGCTAAGAACAGGGAAGGACAGCTAAGAACAGGTAAGGACAGCTAAGAACAGGCAAGGACAGCTAAGAACAGGCAAGGACAGGTAAGGACAGCTAAGAACAGGTAAGAACAGCTAAGAACAGTTAAGAACAGGCAAGGACAGCTAAGAACAGGGAAGGACAGCTAAGAACAGGCAAGGACAGCTAAGAACAGGCAAGGACAGCTAAGAACAGGCAAGGACAGGTAAGGACAGCTAAGAACAGGTAAGAACAGCTAAGAACAGTTAAGAACAGGCAAGGACAGGTAAGAACAGGCAAGGACAGGTAAGAACAGGTAAAGACAGCTAAGAACAGGTAAAGACAGCTAAGAACAGGTAAGGACAGGTAAGAACAGGTAAGGACAGCTAAGAACAGGTAAGAACAGGTAAGGACAACTAAGAAAAGGTAAGAACAGGTAAGGACAGCTAAGGACAGCTACGGACAGGTAAGAACAGCTAAGGACAGCTAAGAACAGGTAAGAACAGGTAAGGACAACTAAGAAAAGGCAAGAACAGCTAAGGACAGCTAAGAACAGCTACGGACCGGTAAAAACAGGTAAGAACAGGTAAGGACAGCTACGGACCGGTAAGAACAGATAAGGAAAGGTAAAATCAGGTAAGAACAGGTAAGGACAGCTACGGACCGGTAAGAACAGATAAGGAAAGGTAAAAACATGTAAGAACAGGTAAGGACAGCTACGGACCGGTAAGAACAGGTAAGAACAGGTAAGACCAGCTAAGGACAACTAAGAAAACGTAAGAACAGGTAAGGACATCTACGGACCGGTAAGAACAGGTAAGAACAGCTAAGGACAGCTAGGGACCAGTAAGAACAGGTAAGGACAGGTAAAAACAGGTAAGAACAACTAAGGAAAGGTAAAGACAGGTAATGACATGTAAGAAAATGTAAGGACAGGTTAGGAAAGGTGTGGACAGGTAAGTACAGGTATGAACAGGTAAGGACATATAAGAACAGGTAAGGACAGGTAAGAACAGGTAAGAACTGATAAGGGCAGCTAAAAACATATAAGGACAGGCAAGGACAGGTAAGAACAGTTAATAACAGGTAAGGACAGTTAATAACAGGTAAGGACAGTTAATATTAGGAAAGAACAGCTAAGAACAGGCAAGGACAGCTAAGAACAGGCAAGGACAGTTAATAATAGGTAAAGACAGCTAAGAACAGGCAAGGACAGGTAAGAACAGGTAAGGACAGGTAAGAACAGGTAAGGACAGCTAAGAATAGGTAAGAACAGGTAAGGACAGCTAAGAACAGGTAAGAACAGGTAAGAACAGGTAAGAACAGGTAAGGACAGGGTGGGACAGGTAGGGAAAGGTAAGAACAGCTAAGAACAGCTATGAACAGGTAAGGACAGGTAAGAAAATGTAATAACTGTTAAGGACAGCTAAGAACAGTCAATACAGCTAAAAACAGATAATGACAGTTAAGGACAGCTAAGATCAGGAAAGGACAGCTAAGGACAGGTCAGAAAAGGTAATAACTGATAAAGACAGCTAAGAACAGTCAATAACAGCTAAAACAGATAGGACAGGCAAGGACAGGTACAAAAAGGTCATATCAGGTAAGGACAGCTAAGACCAGGTAAGAAAAGGTAAGATCAGGTGTAGTGTCTTTGGCTATGCCGGATTAAGTGATATGGCATGCTATTCTATAAAAATAATTCTCTGTAATTAAGCTAATCAGGTAAATATAATTAACTAGAATGTCGGGGCACCACGAAATAATGTTTATAGAGCTGTTATCTTCCGAATAAACTCTGATGTAAAAGACCTAGTAATCTTTTACATCAGTAGCAGTCAATATTTAATCGTCACTTTATTCAGTCTCATCTGAAAGTTGTAAATTCTTGGTTATCTTCACAAATCCTGGCTAACAAGTTGAATCAGCAATGCAAAATTTGGTTTAATTATTTATTTACTAAATACCTAAATAATCACACAGAATTACATCTACACAGAATGGATCATACGCTGATTACAAATGATGTCATAAAGGAAAACTTCCCTAGGGGACATTACAGATATGACGGCTGGTTACACAAAGAAAGGGGGTTGGGTTTTGAATGAAAGAGCGGGAAGACTGAAGAACAAAGAGATTTTGTGTCTCTATCAGGCCGTAAGCAGCTATGCTATCATAAATATAGTATCTTATGCATTCTAAATAACCGCCAATTTGAAAAAGGAAAATGCAATAAATATTTACTATGAGCTGCGCTTCGGAAGATTGGTCGTAGATAGAAAGCCGGGTTGTCCAGCATTGATCTCTTGTCCTCTGAAGAATGTCTAGTGGTGAACTGGAGCGTGGTAGAATGGATACTCTGCCCGTCCTCTCATAGCCCACATTTACAGCTGCTGTTGCTAATGCAACGGCTAGGCGGTATCACTTCTTTCGTGAATAATAGTTCAAAGTTCATACCAAGTTGCCATACTTTAAGCTCCTGCTATATTCTGGCTGGTATAGTCGAAATTCATCCTTTCGGCGTGTCGATCGTCACCTTCACATTGAATTGAACATGATGCTAATTTCGTTAGGTTATTATCTGAGCCCTTTTAATGTAGGACCGTCGTCCTCACGTCCTCAACGGGTTTATATAGTGGTGAAATAAGGGCGCGTTTCATTGTTTACAACCAAAGTCTGTTCACTTGGGCGGAGCCTCTGAGTGAGCATAGTTTCTCTATAACAAACCGTTCTCTCATTTAACTTCACTAGGGTAGGGGGCAGGATTCGGAATTTTGGATGGAAAGCGTGCCCAATTTAAACTGCCTGCTACTCAGGCCCATAAACTAGGATATGCATATAATTAGTCGATTTGGATAGAAAACACTCTAAAGTTTCCAAAACTGTTAACATAATGTCTGTGAGTATAACATAACTGATATGGCAGGCAAAAACCAGAGGAAAATCCAACCAGTAATTAATATTATTTTGAAAGGCTGTTTTTCCATTGAAAGCCTATCCACCATACAAAGACTTAGGACCCCGTTCACCATCTCTATGGCTTCCTCAACATGTGACCAGTCTTTAGGCATTGTTTCAGGATTTTACACTGAAACATGTGGGAGATACACCGCTTTCAATGAGAGGACAGTGGAAATTTCTATCCATGAAGCAAGCAGGTGATCGGGAGTGTGCATTTCTTGTTTACCTTTTCCATTGACAAAGCTTTTGTCCGGTTGAAATATTATTGATTATTTATGACAAAAACAATCTGAGGGTTGATTTTAAACATCGTTTGACATGTTTCTACTATCTTGTATTGTACTTTTGTGACTTTTCGTCTTGGTTTTGAGAGCCCGCATAGTGCCTTTAGATTTCTGAACTAAACGCACCAACAAAACTGAGGTATTTGGACATAAAGATGAAATTTATCGAACAAACATTTGTTGTCTAACATGGAGACCTGGGAGTGCCACCAGATGAAGATCATCAAAGGTAAGTGATTAACTTTAATGTTATTTCTGACTTTTGTGACACTCTCCTTGGTTGGAAAATGGCTGTATGGGTGTCTAGTCGCTGACCTAACATAATCGCAAAGTGTTCTTTCGCCTTAAAGCATTTTTTCAAATCTGTGGTTGCATTAAGAAACTCCCCCTCCCGGATCCGGGAGAATTGTCATCAACTACACTAATTAGCATAATGGAACGGACAAAAAAATCTTACTAGAAAATATTCATATTCATGAAATCACAAGTGAAATATAGTGAAACACAGCTTAGCCTTTTGTTAATCACCCTGTCATCTCAGATTTTGAAATGATGCTTTACAGCCAAAGCAAGACAAGAATTTGTGTAAGTTTATTGATAGCCTAGCATAGCATTATGTCCAGCTAGCAGCAGGCAGCTTGGTCACGAAAATCAGAAAAGCAATCAAATTAAATAGTTTACCTTTGATGAGCTTCGGATGTTTTCACTCACGAGACTCCCAGATAGACAGCAAATGTTAATTTTGTTCCATAAAGATTATTTTTTTTATAGCCGAAACACCTCCGTTTGTTCTCCACGTTTTGTTGAGAAATCCACCGGAAATTGCGGTCACGACAACGCCGAAAAATATTCCAAATTAGATACATAATATCGACAGAAACAGTTTTTTTTATAATCAATCCTCAAGGTGTTTTTCAAATATCTATTCGATAATATATCAACTGGGACAATTGGCTTCTTAGTAGGAGCGAGAGGAGCAATGGCCACCTTTGTCTATTACACACAAATCACTCAGAGCCACCAGCTGACCACTGACGCAATGTTGTCGTTCACGCTCATTTTTCAAAATAAAAGCCTGAAACTATGTCTTGTGACTGTAGACACATTAGGGAAGCCATAGAAAAAGGAATCTGGTTGATATCCCTTTCAATGCTCAATAGGGAGGCATAGGAACGCAAAGGTTTCAAAATAAGAGTCACTTGCTGATTGGATTTTTCTCAGGCTTTCGCCTGCAATATCAGTTCTGTTATACTCACAGACAATATTTTTACAGTTTTGGAAACTTTAGAGTGTTTTCTATCCTAAGCTGTCAATTATATGCATATTCTAGCATCTTGTCCTGAGAAATAGCCCGTTTACTTTGGGAACGTTATTTTTCCAAAAATGAAAATACTGCCCCCTAGTGTCAAGAGGTTTGTGTCAACATCCCACGGAGCACCATTAAATCCATTATTTCAAAATGGAAAGAATATGGCACCACAACAAACCTGCCAAGAGAGGGTCGCCCACCAAAACTCACGGACCAGGCAAGGAGGGCATTAATCAGTGAGGCAACAAAGAGGTCAAAGATAACCCTGAAGGAGTGCCAAAGCCTCACAGCAGAGATTGGAGTATCTGTCCATAGGACCACTTTAAGCCGTACACTCCACAGAGCTGGGCTTTACAGAAGAGATTGGAGTATCTGTCCATAGGACCACTTTAAGCCGTACACTCCACAGAGCTGGGAGTGGCCTGAAAAAAAATAAGCAAACATGTTTGGTGTTCACCAAAAGGCTTGTGGGAGACTCCCCAAACATATGGAAGAAGGTACTGTGGGAGACTCCCCAAACATATGGAAGAAGGTACTCTGGTCAGGTTAGACAAAAATTGAGCTTTTTGGCCATCAAGGAAAACACTATGTCTGGCACAAACCTAACACCTCTCATCACCCCGAGAATACCATCCCCACAGTGAAGCATGGTGGTGGTAGCATCATGCTGTGGGGATGTTTTTCAATCGGCAGGGATTGGGAAACTGGTCAGAATTGAAAGAATGGTGGATGGCGCTAAATACAGGGAAATTCTTGAGGGAAACCTGTTTCAGTCTTCCAGAGATTTGAGAATGGGACGGAGGTTCCCCTTCCAACAGGACAATGGCCCAAAGCATACTGCTAACACAACACTCGAGTGGTTTAAGGGGAAACATTTAAATGTCTTGGAATGGCCTAGTCAAAGCCCAGACCTCAATCCAATTGAGAACCTGAGGTCTGACTTAAAGATTGCTGTACACCAGCCAAATCCATCCATCTTGAAGGAGCTGGAGCAGTTTTGCCTTGAAGAAAGGGCAGAAATCCTAGTGGCTAGATGTGGCTAGATGTGCCATCCTTATGGAGAAATACCCCAAGAGACTTGGTAATGACTTTGGGGGGTGAATTGACTTTGGGGGGTGAAATGACTTTATTTTGGGAGCGTGCATAAAATATATTGTGCATCTTCAAAGTGGTAGGCATGTTGTTTAAATCAAATGATACAAACCCCACAAAAATCTATTTTAATTCCAGGTTGTAAGGCAACAAATTAGGAAAAATGCAAAGGAGGGTGAATACTTTCACAAGCCACTGTAACACGCATAGTTCAGCAATGGGGAGTTACTGCTTTCGACAAGAGTACAAAACCTGTAGGCTAGCTGTCTTTGGAAAGCCATTCAGGGACAAAGCATATGTCTTAATTAAAGGGGCAGTGTTGTATTTTGAGACAGGTTTGAACATGCTAATAAGCCAAATGGCAGAGGGGTAGCCTACGTGGTCTGATTCTCTGTATGGTAATAATCATTGTATCTTGTAAAGTGGTTTCTTGCCTCATACAACACAATACAATAGTTTTTAAAGTCACCTTTTTGGCCCATGGTGTTACAGACCAAAAATAAACACAAATGAGTGTTAAGCCCTTCATAACATAAAAACGTTTAGAAAAGTCTCATGCAATGTAAGCCTTCATTGGACACTACATATAGGCTACTGTAGGCTGTATCATAGAAATCGAAAGCTATTTTCACGTGAAAATGTTATGGGATTTGCTCCATTGGTTTGGTTGGTAGGCCTACATTATGCTCAAATAGCCACAATAGCCTATTTGCTACTGTCTAAAACTGTAAGGGCACAGCCTCAGTGACCACTGGAAACGCGTTCCAGGAAGTTACACAACAATCTCACAATGTTCAAGTTACCCAAAATGTTGTCAGTGCCCCAAACAATGTGAGGGAACATTGGTCAGGCCTGTGGTCAAGGCTGTGACATGATTGGGTTTCACTGGTTATGACGTTAAACTGTGTGTGTGACCTCCTGCCGGATGGCTTCTGTAAGCAGAGCAGCCCCAGAAATTATTTAGAAGCAGCCCCCCTCAGTCTAATCTGGTTTCACCAGGCCAGTCGTCTCTAACTCTCCTCTTGACGCAGCAACAATGGCCGCTGAACTTTTGATCCAGTTAATAGTTAATGACATATTTGATTACAGAGGTGACCCGTTATGGCATGATCTCGTTGTCTGGTGAGGGTGTCTGAAGAGAACCAAGTAGTACTCTGGGTATTTTATAATACTCTTCCATCAGTACTATTAGCCAATGTACAATCATTGGATAACAAAATAGACAAACAACAATCACAAATGTACTACATTAAAAACTGTAATAACCGCCATTGAGCCAGTGGACTACTGAGTTTTTGGGACATAAAGAGGAACTTTATTGAACAAAACAAACATGTATTGTGTAACAGGGACTCTTGTTACTGCAACCAGATGAAGATCATCAAGGGTAAGTGATTAATTTTATCACGAATTCGGACTTTCGTGACTCCTCTACTTGGCTTGAAAATGTTTGTATGCTTTTGTAAGCGGGGCGCTGTCCTTAGATAATCGTATGGTACGCTTTCACCGTAAAGCCTTTTTGAAATCTGATGTTGTCGAGGTGGGTCGCTAGCGGAACGCCTGCACCAGAGAGGTTAAAGTAAGATACTAATTGTTTCTTGTTGTCTTTAATGTATACTAAACAGTCTGTATTACTGTGTAACATTCTGTATTACTGTATAACAGTCTGTATTACTGTATAACATGCTGGGTCAGAGACTATCTATCTCTGACCCAGCATGTCGAGGCAGCTCTGATGTCCAGGCAGCTCTGAGAGGAACCATCCTTCACTGGGGATGTCCAGGCAGCTCGGATGTCCAGGCAGCTCTGAGAGGAACCATCCTTCACTGGGGATGTCCAGGCAGCTCGGATGTCCAGGCAGCTCTGAGAGGAACCATCCTTCACTGGGGATGTCCAGGCAGCTCTGATGTCCAGGCAGCTCTGAGAGGAACCATCCTTCACTGGGGATGTCCCCCCCCCCAAAAGAACAAAATACACACTGACACACAGCCAAACCCCCAAAATACACACTGACACACAGCCCAAACCCCCAAAATACACATTGACACACAGCCAAAACCCCCAAAATACACACAGCCCAAACCCCCAAAATACACACTGACACACAGCCAAAACCCCCAAAATACACACTGACACACAGCCCAAACCCCCAAAATACACACGGACACACAGCCAAAACCCCCAAAATACACACTGACACACAGCCAAACCCCCAAAATGCACACTGACACACAGCCAAAACCCCCAAAATACACACACACACACGCACGCACACGCACAGACACACACACACAGACACACACACACAGTTCGCGATCTCTGCAAGTCTGAAGCAGAGACCTTCATTCACAGAGCCAAGCCGTATATCGCTGAGACACAATATTGATAGAAACAATATGAAGTTATCTAACTGTGATGATAAAATGATGTCATATTTGAGAGAGATCTCTGTGAGTCAGTTCCTGCTGGACAAATGGTAAACCAGACAGCAGATAAGAGATGGACTGAGACAGCAGCAGCTTCCAGAGGAAATGAAACGCCCCTCTAGATAACCATCGTGTCAACTAACACCGCAAATTCCACTGGCTGTTATAACCAGCCAGCCACTCATTAAACCTAACAAGCAGGGAACAAAAGTCAAGCCCTGAAAAACAAGTGAAACAAGTTGTTTTCCCTGCTGCCTGCCTTTGTGATAAGGAGCAGCAACCTGACCACTGGCCTGGCTGGCTGCTCTGTACTGGTACACCATATGTTACTGGACGCCTCAGACCCTTCAACAGCATAGAGACACACCACTGCATTATTGAACAGTGATTAGCAAATGCAATAGAAATCTTAGACTTGATGTTGGGTGGGGGGGGGTTAGGTGAAGGGGTGAAGGGTGTGTATGTGTCTGGTGTGTGTGTGTGTGTGTGTGTGTGTGTGTGTGTGTGTGTGTGTGTGTGTGTGTGTGTATGGAGAGAGTCAGTGGTACAAAGACAGGAGGGGAGCTACTTCATTATTGATGAAGGGATAAAACATGCTGGGTAATGGAGGGAGGGAGGGAGTAGGGGGGAGGGAGGGAGGGAGTAGGGGGGAGGGAGGGAGTAGGGGGGAGGAAGGGAGTAGGGAGGGAGGGAGTAGGGGGGAGGGAGGGAGTAGGGGGGAGGGAGGGAGGGAGTAGGGAGGGAGTAGGGAGGGAAGGAGTATGGGGGACAGAGGGAGGGAGTAGGGAGGGAGGGAGAAGGGAGAAGGGAGGGAGGGAGGGGGGAGAGAGGTAGGGAGGAAGGAAGGAAACAGCAGGAGGTAGGTGTACTGTGACAGAACCAAACCTGCCCATACCTACGGTCTGTCGCTTAAAACCTACAGACCTACTATTTGATAGCTTGTAAAAGTAAAAACACATTATCTGTCAGCATACAGACTACAAAGCATGTGTCTGTCAGCATACAGACTACAAACCATGTGTCTGTCAGCATACAGACTACAAAGCATGTGTCTGTCAGCATACAGACTACAAAGCATGTGTCTGTCAGCATACAGACTACAAAGCATGTGTCTGTCAGCATACAGACTACAAAGCATGTGTCTGTCAGCATACAGACTACACAGCAAGTGTCTGTCAGACTACAGACTACACAGCAAGTGTCTGTCAGACTACAGACTACACAGCATGTGTCTGTCAGCATACAGACTACAGACTACAAAGCAAGTGTCTGTCAGCATACAGACTACAAAGCAAGTGTCTGTCAGACTACAGACTACACAGCAAGTGTCTGTCAGCATACAGACTACAAAGCAAGTGTCTGTCAGACGACAGACTACACAGCATGTGTCTGTCAGCATACAGACTACAAAGCAAGTGTCTGTCAGACTACAGACTACAGACTACAAAGCAAGTGTCTGTCAGACTACAGACTACAGACTACAAAGCAAGTGTCTATCAGACTACAGACTACAGACTACAAAGCAAGTGTCTGTCAGACTACAGACTACACAGCAAGTGTCTGTCAGCATACAGACTACAAAGCAAGTGTCTGTCAGACGACAGACTACACAGCATGTGTCTGTCAGCATACAGACTACAAAGCAAGTGTCTGTCAGACTACAGACTACAGACTACAAAGCAAGTGTCTGTCAGACTACAGACTACAAAGCAAGTGTCTGTCAGACTACAGACTACAGACTACAAAGCAAGTGTCTGTCAGACTACAGACTACAGACTACAAAGCAAGTGTCTGTCAGACTACAGACTACAAAGCAAGTGTCTGTCAGTATACAGACTACAAAGCAAGTGTCTGTCAGACTACAGACTACAAAGCAAGTGTCTGTCAGACTACAGACTACACAGCAAGTGTCTGTCAGACTACAGATTACAAAGCAAGTGTCTGTCAGACTACAGACTACACAGCAAGTGTCTGTCAGACTACAGACTACAAAGCAAGTGTCTGTCAGACTACAGACTACACAGCAAGTGTCTGTCAGACTACAGACTACACAGCAAGTGTCTGTCAGCATACAGACCACAAAACAAGTGTCTGTCAGCCTAAAGACTACAAAGCAAGTGCCTGTCAGCATACAGACTACAAAGCAAGTGTCTGTCAGGCTAAAGACTACAAAGCAAGTGTCTGTCAGACTACAGACTACACAGCAAGTGTCTGTCAGCCTAAAGACTACAAAGTAAGTGCCTGTCAGCCTACACAGCAAGTGTCTGTCAGCCTAAAGACTGAACCACAGACACACTGTCAGACCACCTCTGTAGGCCTCCAGCTTGTGTTGAGTTCTCCGCGTTTGTCACCAAAACCTTCCTAACAGGATTACAACTCACTGACTTATACAGAACCTTGATCGTATCAGTGTGGAACCGCCATAATGTGTTAGTGAGACTTTTTAGAAGATGTTTGGACTTTATGAACGTTTGATCAATGCAAATATAATTATATGTAAGTGGATAGGGTTGACATATGTTTCAATATCTGCAAGTGATACATTACTCTCCAGAGAGCATTAAACTTTATGACATATAAATACACAGTGATACTCACATTTCAGCCAACCAGACACCGCTGCTCAACCCTGCTGTTAGGAAGGAGGGTGAAGGGGGGGTGAAGGGGGGTGAAGGAGAGGAGAGGAGGAGGGGAGGAGAGGAGGAGAGGGGAGGAGAGGAGGAGAATACGATAGGAGGAGAGGAGAGGAGGAGAGGAGGAGGAGACAAGAGGAGGAGACGAGAAGCAGAGGAGGAGGAGACCAGAGGAGGAGAGGAGAGGAGGAGACGAGGAGGAGGAGACGAGAGGAGAGGAGGAGGAGACCAGAGGAGGAGAGGAGAGGAGAGGAGGAGAGGAGGAGGAGACAAGAGGAGGAGAGGAGAGGAGAGGAGAGGAGAGGAGAGGAGAGGAGAGGAGAGGAGAGGAGAGGAGAGGAGAGGAGAGGAGAGGAGAGGAGAGGAGAGGAGAGGAGAGGAGAGGAGAGGAGAGGAGAGGAGAGGAGAGGAGAGGAGGAGTAGATGAGGAGGAGGTGGAGGAGAGGAAGGTGAGTACTGGTGAGTACCTAGCAGCATCAGCCATATGGAGGGTTGGCTTACCAAGGCTGGAACAGTCTCACTGTTGCTAAACCAACTAAACCAACACTGACCTACTTGACCTCTGATCCTACCGAGACCTACATGGAAGGATTCTGTACCAAAACGAGACAGTCAGCTCTGATATAACGGTCTCCATTTGAGTTGTCATGTTTGTGTACAATGTACTATGAATGCTGTCACAGATTCATATATTTTCGATAATAGTAATAATTGGAGTTTCTGATTCATGTTACTGGGAGCAGCTGGCAGACATCAGACATTCTTCCAGAGGATATTGTTGTTTATGAGATAGAGATACATAAGGAGTAACTGTATATTATTGGTCCTATTGACAGACAGTGACCCGGTGGAGATTCTGTAAACAGCAGAGTAATATCAACCTGAATAAATATTAGCATAACGCCGGGGGCAAAATGGCTGTTCCCACAACTCATTAAAAGAAAGAAGTGGATCCATCAGAAGGCCCACGATGCTACTGCAGTTAGAGAGGACGCTAATGTCATAGGAAATAAAATAAATATGGCCTCCCATGGGATGTCATTTTCTCATATTTATTTGATAACAAGTGGTAATGGATGGACGCAAGCTAAAAATACACAGATCTCTCTGTTCAAACTGATAATACACTGAGCTCTCGGTTCAACCTGATAAGACACTGAACTCTCTGTTCAACCTGATAATACACTGAGCTCTCTGTTCAACCTGATAATACACTGAGCTCTCTGTTCAAACTGATAATACACTGAGCTCTCTGTTCAACCTGATAATACACTGGGCTCTCTGTTCAACCTGATAATACACTGATCTCTCTGTTCAACCTGATAATACAATGATCTCTCTGTTCAAACTGCATGATAATACACTAATCTCTCTGTTCAACCTGATAATACACTGAGCTCTCTGTTCAACCTTATAATACACTGAGCTCTCTGTTCAACCAGCATGATAATACACTGAGCTCTCTGTTCAAACTGATAACACAATGATCTCTCTGTTCAACCTGCATGATAATACACTGAGCTCTCTGTTCAACCAGCATGATAATACACTGAGCTCTCTGTACAACCTGATAATACACTGAGCTCTCTGTACAAACTTATAATACACTGAGCTCTCTGTTCAACCTGATAATACACTGAGCTCTCTGTTCAACCTGATAATACACTGAGCTCTCTGTACAACCTGATAATACACTGAGCTCTCTGTTCAAACTGAAAATACACTGAGCTCTCTGTTCAACCTGATAATACACTGATCTTTCTGTTCAACCTGATAATACACTGAGCTCTCTGTTCAACCTGATAATACACTGGGCTCTCTGTTCAACCTGATAATACACTGATCTCTCTGTTCAACCTGATAATACACTGAGCTCTCTGTTCAACCTTATAATACACTGAGCTCTCTGTTCAACCAGCATGATAATACACTGAGCTCTCTGTTCAAACTGATAACACAATGATCTCTCTGTTCAACCTGCATGATAATACACTGAGCTCTCTGTTCAACCAGCATGATAATACACTGAGCTCTCTGTACAACCTGATAATACACTGAGCTCTCTGTACAAACTTATAATACACTGAGCTCTCTGTTCAACCTGATAATACACTGAGCTCTCTGTTCAACCTGATAATACACTGAGCTCTCTGTACAACCTGATAATACACTGAGCTCTCTGTTCAAACTGAAAATACACTGAGCTCTCTGTTCAACCTGATAATACACTGATCTTTCTGTTCAACCTGATAATACACTGAGCTCTCTGTTCAACCTGATAATACACTGGGCTCTCTGTTCAACCTGATAATACACTGATCTCTCTGTTCAACCTGATAATACAATGATCTCTCTGTTCAAACTGCATGATAATACACTAATCTCTCTGTTCAACCTGATAATACACTGAGCTCTCTGTTCAACCTTATAATACACTGAGCTCTCTGTTCAACCAGCATGATAATACACTGAGCTCTCTGTTCAAACTGATAACACAATGATCTCTCTGTTCAACCTGCATGATAATACACTGAGCTCTCTGTTCAACCTGCATGATAATACACTGAGCTCTCTGTTCAACCTGATAATACACTGGGCTCTCTGTTCAACCTGATAATACAATGATCTCTCTGTTCAACCTGCATGATAATACACTAATCTCTCTGTTCAACCTGATAATACACTGAGCTCTCTGTTCAACCTTATAATACACTGAGCTCTCTGTTCAACCAGCATGATAATACACTGAGCTCTCTGTTCAACCTGATAATACACTGAGCTCTCAGTTCAAACTGATAATATACTGAGCTCTCTGTTCAAACTGATAATACACTGAGCTCTCAGTTCAAACTGATAATACACTGAGCTCTCTGTTCAAACTGATAATACACTGAGCTCTATGTTCAACCTGATAATACACTGAGCTCTCTGTTCAACCTGATAACACACTGAGCTCTCAAACTGACCTCATGCCGGGTATAGATTTTGTGTTTGAAGACGGTTGTACGGCCGAGTGTAAGAGTACAGACCTCACTGTTCACGTCCTACATCTGGGAGAGCTGCCACCTTTCATCACCCGACAGACATGCCTGTTCCACTGTTTGTTTGATGTAGAAATCAGCATCAGGTTTGTTTTTGCTCTCGGATAGAAGGGGGGGGTACGGCGGTAATCAGGGTGATAGTTGGATTCTCAGACTTCACTGGTGGAACATGTTTGGTCTTTGTCTCTTTATATTTTCTCTGTCTCTGACTTGACCTTGTCCGGACTCTGTATAATGTAGCAGGCTCCAGCCTGAAATAAGTGCATTACCAAGTTGAAATGGATGAGGCTGAGAATAGTCAGAGTGCAGCCGATAGGAGGGTTCGGACATAGAGATGGTCAGTCCACTGAAGAACAGGAAGTCTAGGCCAAGGACTACAGCAAATGCAAGGCTTGAATCTGCAAGAACAGGAAGGTTAATAGTCTCACCATGCAGTTTTATTATTATACTAATCCAGGGAGTGGTAGGTTCTCCATTGGCCAAGTACAATGGTCCCTCCTCCCATGTTCGTAGCTCCTCATGAGGTAATGCCATGTTCTGCCACAGGGCCTCTTGCATCAGGGTGTAAGATGCCCCTGTGTCGATTATGGCCTTCCCTCTCCAGTTCCTAACAGTCAGAGGAACCAATAGTTGTTGCAGAATAGGAATAAGACCGCTAGCTGTGCTGTCTAAAGGCTTCATGGTGGGCATTAAGGCTGACCCAATTGTATGCAAGCCACCACGCCTGTCTAGACATTCAGTCTTCGGTCCTTTCTGACCTTTTCCTGAATCCTGACGCTGGACATAGAGCGGGCAAGAATCTGGAGGATGTTGGACTTTACACCAACACATAACTGGACTTTTGTCCTGGATCTTGGGTACAAATATCTGAGACGGTTTAGCCCCAGGAGAGTTATGGGTATACTGGGATGAGGGAACAGGGTTTTTAGTTTGGAGGTGGTGCTTCCAGTCCTTCTCCAACTGAGTCCCAAGACGCACCAGATCATCCACGTTCTGCGCACGTTCTCGAAGTTGACTAGCAAGGCGGGGAACCATGTTCTTAAGCTCAGTAATGTCAGCCTTCCATCTCCTACATAGAACTCGATAGGAGAAGGCAAAGTCCCGTATTGGCTCTGCTTCACCCTGGACTCTGTTACGAACACGTTCCGCCAGTTCATCCCTATAGTCGGAGGGCATGCTGTCGGGTCCTCTGGCAGTCTCTATGGGGGTGCCACAGGGTTCAATCCTCGGGCCGACTCTTTTCTCTGTATATATCAATGATGTTGCTCTTGCTGCGGGCGATTCCCTGATCCACCTCTACGCAGACGACACCATTCTATATACTTCCGGCCCGTCCTTGGACACTGTGCTATCTAACCTCCAAACGAGCTTCAATGCCATACAACACTCCTTCCGTGGCCTCCAACTGGTCTTAAACGCTAGTAAAACCAAATGCATGCTTTTCAACCGTTCGCTGCCTGCACCCGCACGCCTGACCAGCATCAGCACCCTGGATGGTTCCGACCTTGAATATGTGGACATCTATAAGTACCTAGGTGTCTGGCTAGACTGTAAACTCTCCTTCCAGACTCATATCAAACATCTCCAATCGAAAATCAAATCTAGAGTCGGCTTTCTATTCCGCAACAAAGCCTCCTTCACTCACACCGCCAAACTTACCCTAGTAAAACTGACTATCCTACCGATCCTCGACTTCAGCGATGTCATCTACAAAATTGCTTCCAACACTCTACTCAGCAAACTGGATGCAGTTTATCACAGTGCCATCCGTTTTGTCACTAAAGCACCTTATACCACCCACCACTGCGACCTGTATGCTATAGTCGGCTGGCCCTCGCTACATATTCGTCGCCAGACCCACTGGCTCCAGGTCATCTACAAGTCCATGCTAGGTAAAGCTCCGCCTTATCTCAGTTCACTGGTCACGATGGCAACACCCATCTGTAGCACGCGCTCCAGCAGGTGTATCTCACTGATCATCCCTAAAGCCAACACCTCATTTGGTCGCCTTTCGTTCCAGTTCTCTGCTGCCTGTGACTGGAACGAATTGCAAATTCGCTGAAGTTGGAGACTTTTATCTCCCTCACCAACTTCAAACATCTGCTATCTGAGCAGCTAACCGATCGCTGCAGCTGTACATAGTCTATCGGTAAATAGCCCACCCATTTTACCTACCTCATCCCCATACTGTTTTTATTTATTTACTTTTCTGCTCTTTTGCACACCAATATCTCTACCTGTACATGACCATCTGATCATTTATCACTCCAGTGTTAATCTGCAAAATTGTAATTATTCGCCTACCTCCTCATGCCTTTTGCACACAATGTATATAGACTCCCCTTTTTTTCTACTGTGTTATTGACTTGTTAATTGTTTACTCCATGTGTAACTCTGTGTTGTCTGTTCACACTGCTATGCTTTATCTTGGCCAGGTCGCAGTTGCAAATGAGAACTTGTTCTCAACTAGCCTACCTGGTTAAATAAAGAACATTTTTTGAAACTCCTCCCAGGTTGACACATGTTCACGGGCTATCTCCCACCAGTCTCTTGCTGTACCATGGAGACCACTGCGGAGGGTGGCAAGAACCTCCAAGTCAGTAAGGGGCTGGATAGAAAGAAAATCATTACACTTAGATAAAGATAAGAAAAACAGTGGATCCCTGCATGCCAAGGTGCATTTGAACCACTCAAAAACAGTCTAATTACTCCTCCAGTGCTTGGACATCCTAACCTGAATGCTCATTTCATTGTGTACACGGATGCAAGTCAAACAGGATTTGGAGCAGTCTTGGCTCAACAAACAAGACTTGGAACAGAAGAAGTTCTTGTCTATGCAAGTCGCACCCTTAATTCAGCCGAGAGGAATTATTCAACGACTGAAAGGGAGTGCCTCGCTGTGGTCTGGGCTTTGGAGAAATGGAGCTACTACTTGGAGGCAAAGATCTTCACCGTTGTCACAGACCATGCTGCTCTGTAGTGGGTTCTGGCATCAGGCAAGACCAACAGCCGTCTTATTCGCTGGTCTATCAGACTGCAGAAGTTTGACTTCATCATTGAGTATCGCAAAGGAAAACTGAACGTTGTACCAGATGCCCTTTCTCGGATTACAGAGACTGCCAATGTTTGTCCTCCCTTGTGCAGTACTTATACTACCGCTAAGTGTCTGGATGATTCCTTTCCTCTGGATGATGAGAGTGTATGGAGAGCACAGCAGAAGGATGCTGCCATCATGGCGATCCACAAGAGTCTGTCTGAAGAAGACTCCAAGAGTCGCTTCAATGATAAGTATAGCATAATTCAGGATAAAGTGTATCGAAAAACTCCAAGAGGAGATGGAATACACAGCACCCATTATCGCGTCTTCATTCCCTCTACATTGTGTGACCAGATAATCCAAGCTTATCATGCCAATCCCATGAGTGGCCATCTTGGAGTTTTTAAAACTTATCGAAGACTGCAAGAGGTGGTTTACTGGCCAGGCATGTGGGTTGATACCCGGAAGTTTGTACAGCAGTGTGAAGTCTGCCAGAAATACAAACCAGACATTGGCAGACCTGCCGGGAAAATGCAGCAGACCGTGGTGAACCATCCAAATGAAATGTTGGGAATTGACCTCATGGGATCTTCTCCTCCCAGCCGGGGGACACGGAATGAACTTTTATTGGTGGTAGTGGACTACTACACACACTGGGTGGAGTTGTTTCCACTCCGCAAAGCCACTGCATCAGCCATTGCTCTATTTCTGAGAAGGGAGGTCTTCACCAGATTCGGGATTCCAGACCAAATCCTCTCTGACCGAGGTCCGCAGTTCATATCAGGAATCTACAAAGAGCTCTGTACCTACTGGGGTGTAATTGCCAAATTGACCACAGCCTATCATCCTCAGACCAACCTGACCGAGAGGGTAAACCGAACCCTGAAGGGGATGATTGCTTCATTCGTGGGGGATCAGCACACAAGGTGGGATCAGCATCTCCCTGAATTTCGCTTTGCACTGAACTCTGCCGTGCAGGAGACTTCTGGGGTCACCCACGCCGAACTCCACCTGGGAAGACCACTAAAAGGTCCGATGGACAGAGTCTTGCAAAGTTCCAATGTTTCACCTGACTGCCCAGCGTTTGATACCCTACAACACCATCACACCTTGCTAGCCAGAGTGGAGGCCAGCAAAACCAAAGCCAAACAACGACAGCTGAGAAACTATGACAAACATAGACAAGACGTGTTTTTCCCACCCAAGTCTCGTGTCTGGGTACGTTCCCATCCTCTGTCAAAGGCATCTAAGAAGTTCACTGCCAAGCTAGCTTCGAGATGGAAAGGTCCATACCGTGTAGTGCAGCAGTTGGGACTAGTGAACTACTTGATCTGTTTGGAGGATACTGGGGAAGATGTCAAGAGCCCAAGAGCCCCTCCCCAAAGAGCTGAATGAGCTCTCTTTATTTCCTCCTTCCTTACTGCTCATGGGCTCTTAAAGTGGCAGTGCATGGTGAAGGCGCCGTGCAGATTTCGCCACAAGTGTATTATCATGCAGGTTGAACAGAGAGCTCAGTGTATTATCAGGTTGAACAGAGAGCTCAGTGTATTATCATGCTGGTTGAACAGAGAGCTCAGTGTATTATCATGCAGTTTGAACAGAGGGCTCAGTGTATTATCAGCTTGAACAGAGAGCTCAGTGTATTATCAGGTTGAACAGAGAGATCAGTGTATTATCATTTTGAACAGAGAGCTCGGTGTATTATCATGCAGGTTGAACAGAGAGCTCAGTGTATTATCAGGTTGAACAGAGAGCTCAGTGTATTATCAGGTTGAACAGAGAGCTCAGCGTATTATCAGGTTGAACAGAGAGCTCAGTATATTATCATAATGGTTGAACAGAGAGCTCAGTTTATTATCAGGTTGAACAGAGAGATCAGTGTATTATCATTTTGAACAGAGAGCTCGGTGTATTATCATGCAGGTTGAACAGAAAGCTCAGTGTATTATCAGGTTGAACAGAGAGCTGAGTTTATTATCAGGTTGAACAGACAGCTCAGCGTATTATCAGGTTGAACAGAGAGCTCAGTGTATTATCAGGTTGAACAAAGAGCTCGGTGTATTATCAGGTTGAACAGAGAGCTCAGTGTATTATCATGCAGTTTGAACAGAGAGCTCAGTGTATTATTAGGTTGAACAGAGAGCTCAGTGTATTATCAGGTTGAACAAAGAGCTCGGTGTATTATCAGGTTGAACAGAGAGCTCAGTGTATTATCATGCAGTTTGAACAGAGAGCTCAGTGTATTATTAGGTTGAACAGAGAGCTCAGTGTATTATCAGGTTCAACAGAGAGATCAGTGTATTACCAGTTTGAACAGAGAGCTCAGTGTATTATTAGGTTGAACAGAGAGCTCTGTGTATTATCAGGTTCAACAGAGAGATCAATGTATTATCAGTTTGAACAGAGAGCTCAGTGTATTATCAGGTTAAACAGAGAGCTCAGTGTATTATCAGTTTGTTCAGAGAGCTCAGTGTATTATCATGCTGGTTGAACAGAGAGCTCAGTGTATTATCAGGTTGAACAGAGAGCTCAGTGTATTATCATGAAGGTTGAACAGAGAGATCAGTGTATTATCAGGTTGAACAGAGAGCTCAGTGTATTATCAGGTTGAACAGAGAGCTCAGTGTATTATCATGAAGGTTGAACAGAGCATAAAGGATGTTTCTCAGGTCCATGAACACGTTACATCTCCCAGAACATCACTGTCTGTTACAGGATAAAACATCCCCCTAAAGGATGTTTCTCAGGTCCATGAACACGTTACATCTCCCAGAACATCACTGTCTGTTACAGGATAAAACATCCCCCTAAAGGATGTTTCTCAGGTCCATGAACACGTTACATCTCCCAGAACATCACTGTCTGTTACAGGGTAAAACATCCCCCTAAAGGATGTTTCTCAGGTCCATGAACACGTTACACCTCCCAGAACATCACTGTCCGTTACAGGATAAAACGTCCCCCTAAAGGATGTTTCTCAGGTCCATGAACACGTTACATTTCCCAGAACATCACTGTCTGTTACAGGGTAAAACATCCCCCTAAAGGATGTTTCTCAGGTCCATGATCACATCTAGACTCAGGATAAACAAATTCACCTAACTGGAGTCTTTACTTAATTATTCCGTTTCCTAATTATTTGTGGAGTAAAGTGAAGTGATGTTGTAGCGTGTAGTCCAGAGAGTTGTTCCCTATGAGGATGTAAGAAGTGTTGTGTATGAGACTTCCCTGACTTCTCTGTCCTCTGGCTGGTTGTCAGGCCCCAGGCCAGCCCTAGAGGAGGCCCTCTCTCTACACTGAAGATAAATGGATTGTTCCCTGTAGTATTGCTGATGAATAACCTGGCCCAGCCATACACACCAAGGCTCCTCAATGCTGCGACAAGGTTACTTTTCAGAATAGGTTGTTGAACTGAGGAATCATCAACTTCAGCCTGACATAAATGTAATTCAAGACAGTCGTAGCACTAATGTACATTTGAATACCTATGGAATTATACTGAAGGATCACAGGTATTCATGATGTCACCAAGAGGGCGTCAACTTTAACTGTTTAATATTAGATGATTAAAAGATTAAATATATCTGATGAGTTCATAACTAATGGTGGTACTGTAATTTCACTTAATGCTGAAAATGCAAAGTTAGGAGAGGTAAAGTCTACCGTGCCGCTGCTGCTTCCTGCTGTACACAGGAAGGAAGTGGTGTACTTTAGTTAAGACTGTTCTTCCTTGAAACACACTGAACCTTGTCTGGCTTCTACTGTCACATCAAACAAGAAGCTACAAACTATATTTCCTATTTAATATGATTCCGAAAATAAACCCCATCAAGATGGAACAACATATTCACTGTTAATATGATGTATAAATAAACCCAATATGGAATATTAGATTCAGGGAAGTAAAGTCTGGTAATTAACCAAATCAACTTTGTTTTCAAGCTAATAATGTATCGACTCTGAGATGTACAGTTCCTTTGTTCCGACTGTATTCCTGTTTCTCTGAGGCTAAAAGCCACAGCTCTCTGAGTTCTTCACCCAGATAACAGCACGTGTCCCCTAGGAGGCCGTTACTCTGCCTTCTCCTTCATTTGAATTGAAAGGATCCATGTTGTTTCTGTATCTGTGCGTATTCTGGGTTCCTGATATTTGCATTCTGTAACAACAAAGGCCAGTCTTGTCAGATCAGAGACTCAGAATGTTGTTCCTCCAACATAATGAACAGGGTGCTCCTTTATAGACAATCAAATCCTCTAGCAGAGAATCATGTTTGACTCACGGATGAAGATGATGTGCAGAGGATATGCTGAAACCCTTGAAGGGCATGTGTTAAACGGTCTACTTTACTCTACACCTGTGTGTGTTCAACTGGGATAATATTGGAGTTAGCCAAGTAGTTTCCTTCTGCTCTCAGTTGCTACTAGAAACAGCAATATGCCATTACTGTTCTGTAGTTGCAGTAATCTCCACTTTAAGATGTGTAACTGTTGATATTATTGTGGCTCGCCACCATATGATTACCTGGAGTAACTGAGGTTGAAATGTGACTGTTTGACTGCATTTAGTAATGAGGTACTTAAGATCTAACTGATCTGGTCTCTAAATTGATGTTGAAGCATGGCTCTATATCAAACCTAATTACTACTGCTGAGAAGAGGAGAAGAGAGGAGGGGAAAGGAACGGGAAATGAGAGGAGGAGGGAGGGAGGGGGGTGAGGAGAGGAGAGGAGAGGAGGGAAGAGAAGAGGAGAGGAGAGGAGAGGAGGAGGAGAGGAGAGGAGAGGAGAGGAGAGGAGAGGAGAGGAGAGGAGAGGAGGGAAGTGAAGAGGAGAGGAGAGGAGAGGAGAGGAGAGGAGAGGAGAGGAGAGGAGAGGAGAGGAGAGGAGAGGAGAGGAGAGGAGAGGAGAGGAGAGGAGAGGAGAGGAGAGGAGAGGAGAGGAGAGGAGAGGAGAGGAGAGGAGAGGAGAGGAGAGGAGAGGAGAGGAGAGGAGAGGAAGGGAGAGGAGAGGAGAGGAGAGGAGAGGAGGAGGGAGGGGAAGGGAGAGGAGAGGAGAGGAGAGGAGAGGAGAGGAGAGGAGAGGAGAGGAGAGGAGAGGAGAGGAGAGGAGAGGAGAGGAGAGGAGAGGAGAGGAGAGGAGAGGAGAGGAGAGGAGGGAAGAGAAGAGGAGGAGGGAGGGGAAGGGACAGGAGAGGAGAGGAGAGGAGAGGAGAGGAGAGGAGAGGAGAGGAGAGGAGAGGAGAGGAGAGGAGAGGAGAGGGAAGAGAAGACGAGGAGGGAGAGGAGAGGAGAGGAGAGGAGAGGAGAGGAGAGGAGAGGAGAGGAGAGGAGAGGAGAGGAGAGGAGAGGAGAGGAGAGGAGAGGAGAGGAGAGGAGAGGAGAGTTGTACAGTCGTCTCAAATAAAACTGTGAAGGACCTCGGCATTACTCTGGACCCTGATCTCTCTTTTGAAGAACATATCAAGACCATTTCAAGGACAGCTTTTTTCCATCTACGTAACATTGCAAAAATCAGAAACTTTCTGTCCAAAAATGATGCAGAAAAATGTATTCATGCTTTTGTCACTTCTAGGTTAGACTACTGCAATGCTCTACTTTCCGGCTACCCGGATAAAGCACTAAATAAACTTCAGTTAGTGCTAAAATCCTGACTAGAACCCCAAAAAATTGATCATATTACTCCAGTGCTAGCCTCCCTACACTGGCTTCCTGTCAAAGCAAGGGCTGATTTCAAGGTTTTACTGCTAACCTACAAAGCATTACATGGGCTTGCTCCTAGATATCTCTCTGATTTGGTCCTGCCGTACATACCTACACGTACGCTACGGTCACAAGACGCAGGCCTCCTAATTGTCCCTAGAATTTCTAAGCAAACAGCTGGAGGCAGGGCTTTCTCCTATAGAGCTCAATTTTTATGGAACGGTCTGCCTACCCATGTCAGAGACGCAAACTCGGTCTCAACCTTTAAGTCTTTACTGAAGACTCATCTCTTCAGTGGGTCATATGATTGAGTGTAGTCTGGCTCAGGAGTGGGAAGGTGAACGGAAAGGCTCTGGAGCAACGAACCGCCCTTGCTGTCTCTGCCTGGCCGGTTCCCCTCTTTCCACTGGGATTCTCTGCCTCTAACCCTATTACAGGGGATGAGTCACTGGCTTACTGGGGCTCTCTCATACCGTCCCTGGGAGGGGTGCGTCACCTGAGTGGGTTGAGTCACTGATGTAATCATCCTGTCTGAGTTGGCGCCCCCCCTTGGGTTGTGCCGTGGCGGAGATCTTTGTGGGCTATTTATTTTTATTTTATTTTTATTTCACCTTTATTTAACCAGGTAGGCTAGTTGAGAACAAGTTCTCATTTGCAACTGCGACCTGGCCAAGATAAAGCATAGCAGTGTGAGCATACAACAAAGAGTTACACATGGAGTAAACAATTAACAAGTCAATAACACAGTAGAAAACGAAGGGGGGGTCTATATACAATGTGTGCAAAAGGCATGAGGAGGTAGGCAAATAATTACAATTTTGCAGATTAACACTGGAGTGATGAATGATCAGATGGTCATGTACAGGTAGAGATATTGGTGTGCAGAAGAGCAGAAAAGTAAATAAATAAAAAACAGTACGGGGATGAGGTAGGTGAAAAGGGTGGGCTATTTACCAATAGACTATGTACAGCTGCAGCGATCGGTTAGCTGCTCAGATAGCTGATGTTTGAAGTTGGTGAGGGAGATGAAAGTCTCCAACTTCAGCGATTTTTGCAATTCGTTCCAGTCACAGGCAGCAGAGTACTGGAACGAAAGGCGGCCAAATGAGGTGTTGGCTTTAGGGATGATCAGTGAGATACACCTGCTGGAGCGCGTGCTACGGATGGGTGTTGCCATCGTGACCAGTGAGCTGAGATAAGGCGGAGCTTTACCTAGCATAGACTTGTAGATGACCTGGAGCCAGTGGGTCTGGCGACGAATATGTAGCGAGGGCCAGCCGACTAGAGCATACAAGTCGCAGTGGTGGGTAGTATAAGGTGCTTTAGTGACAAAACGGATGGCACTGTGATAGACTGCATCCAGTTTGCTGAGTAGAGTGTTGGAAGCCATTTTGTAGATGACATCGCCGAAGTCGAGGATCGGTAGGATAGTCAGTTTTACTAGGGTAAGCTTGGCGGCTTGAGTGAAGGAGGCTTTGTTGCGGAATAGAAAGCCGACTCTTGATTTGATTTTCGATTGGAGATGTTTGATATGAGTCTGGAAGGAGAGTTTGCTATACTCAGCCTTGTCTCAGGATGGTAAGTTGGTGGTTGAAGATATCCCTCTAGTGGTGTGGGGGCTGTGCTTTGGCAAAGTGGGTGGGGTTATATCCTTCCAGAAGAGGACTGGCCACCCCACATAGCCTGGTTCTTCTCTAGGTTTCTTCCTAGGTTTTGGCCTTTCTAGGGAGTTTTTCCTAGCCACCGTGCTTCTACACCTGCATTGCTTGCTGTTTGGGGTTTTAGGCTGGGTTTCTGTACAGCACTTTGAGATATCAGATGATGTACGAAGGGCTATAGAAATACATTTGATTTGATTTGATTTGAGGAGAGGAGGGTGAAATTAGTGAGGGAGGGAGGGAGGGATGAGAGGGGATGGGAGGGGAGGGGAGGGGGAAGAGGAGAAAAGAAGAGAGGAGAGGAGAGTATGTATGGAGTCAAACAAAGAAGGGTCTACAGCAGCACCTAGATCTTCTGCACAGATTCTGTCAGACCTGGGCCCTGAGAGTAAATCTCAGTAAGACAAAAATAATTGTGTTCCAAAAAAGGTCCAAAATCCATCTAGACAGCTTTGCCCTAGAGCACACAAAAAACAATACATACCTCGGCCGAAACATCAACGCTACAGGTAACTTCCACAAAGCTGTGAACGATCTGAGAGAAAAGGCAAGTGGCTTCAACACCCTCAAAAGAAACATAACATTTGGTATACCAATTAGGATCTGGCTAAATATACCTGAATCAGTTATAGAACCCATTGCCCTTTATGGTTGTGAGTTCTGCGGTTTGCTCAAAAACCAAGAATTCACAAATGGGACAAACACCAAGTTGAGAATTCTGCAAGAATATTCTCCATGTACAGCGCAAAACATCATATAACGCATGCAGAGCATAATTAGGTCCATACCTGCTAATTATCCAAATCCAGAAAAGAGTACTACATTCTACAACCACCTAAAAGGAAGTGATTCCCAAACCTTCCTTTAACAAAGTCATCACCTACAGTGAGATGAACCTGGGGAAGTGTCCCCTAAGCAAGCTGGTCCTGGAGCTCTTTTGACAAACACAAACAGAGCCCCAGGACAGCAAAACAATTAGACCCAACCAAATTAACAAAATAACAGAGCACACTACAATGCTATTTGACCCTAAACAGAGAGTACACAGTGGCAAGATACCTGACCACTGTGACTGACACAAAATGAAGGAACATTTTGACTATGCACAAACTGTGTGAGCATAGCCTTGCTATTGAGAAAGGCCGCCATAGGCAGACCTGGCTTTCAATAAAATACACACTGCCCACAAAATGAGGTGGAAACTGAGCTGCATTTCCTAACCTCTTGTCAAATGTATGACCATATTAGAGACACATATTTGCCTCAGATTACACAGACCCACAAAGAATTTGAAAACAATCCAATATTGATTAACTCCCATAACTATATTAAAGGTCCCAGAATATCTCTATTTCTACTGTAGACTGCTGTAAACTACATTAAAGGTCCCAGAATATCTCTATTTTCACTTTAGACTGCTGTAAACTATATTAAAGGTCCCAGAATATCTCTATTTCTACTGTAGACTACTGTAAACTATATTAAAGGTTCCAGAATATCTCTATTTCTACTGTAGACTGCTGTAAACTATATTAAAGGTTCCAGAATATCTCTATTTCTACTGTAGACTCCTGTAAACTGTATTAAAGGTTCCAGAATATCTCTATTTCTACATGAGACTGCTGTAAACTACATTAAAGGTCCCAGAATATCTCTATTTCTACATGAGACTGCTGTAAACTACATTAAAGGTCCCAGAATATCTCTATTTCTACATGAGACTGCTGTAAACTACATTAAAGGTCCCAGAATAGCTCTATTTCTACATGAGACTGCTGTAAACTACATTAAAGGTCCCAGAATATCTCTATTTCTACTTTAGACTGTTGTAAACTATATTAAAGGTCCCAGAATACATGGAAGATCTAATTCTACTGTAAACTGCTGTAAACTACATTATAGGTCCCAGAAGATCTCTAATTCTACTGTAAACTGCTGTAAACTACATTATAGGTCCCAGAAGATCTCTAATTCTACTGTAAACTGCTGTAAACTACATTATAGGTCCCAGAAGATCTCTAATTCTACTGTAAACTGCTGTAAACTACATTATAGGTCCCAGAAGATCTCTAATTCTACTGTAAACTGCTGTAAACTACATTATAGGTCCCAGAAGATGTCTAATTCTACTGTAAACTGCTGTAAACTACATTATAGGTCCCAGAAGATCTCTAATTCTACTGTAAACTGCTGTAAACTACATTATAGGTCCCAGAAGATGTCTAATTCTACTGTAAACTGCTGTAAACTACATTATAGGTCCCAGAAGATCTCTAATTCTACTGTAAACTGCTGTAAACTACATTATAGGTCCCAGAAGATCTCTAATTCTACTGTAAACTGCTGTAAACTACATTATAGGTCCCAGAAGATCTCTAATTCTACTGTAAACTGCTGTAAACTACATTATAGGTCCCAGAAGATTTGCCTTTAGATTCCATTAAATGAATGCCTACAATCCTCTTCAAACCTTTTATAAAAGTGTAATCATGTGTATGTTTTATTGGAATGCTAGTCATTGTTAAAGTTGAACACCTCTATGTTTGGATGATGAAGATCTGTCTATTTTCCTTAGCGACTCTATATAGAGACATAATGCTTTATTGAGCCTGTTTTGTTTATCTGTGGAATGGAGATCGCTGGGCAGGAATCATCCTGCAGAATAAATGGAGCCTAACCCTATGCCATGAGCAGCACTCCATTATTTCCTTCAGTTTCTAAAGATAAACTGGTGGTGCTGCGATCCTCAGTCAGCTCTAAACTGAGTCTCAATAAGGCTGTCTGAGCCAGGCTAGATGGACACTGCATCTGTCCTCCCACAGAGAGAAGATCAACTAGAAACAAATGATGTTAACGCATTTTAAAGTGATAAATATTTCAGCGCTACGCAGAACATATTTAAAATATATTTAGTGCTTCCTATTGAGAGATTAGGATCCATTCAGTTTAGAGATAATCAATGTGGTGTAGTGGTTGTTCGTACCTGGCCGGCCGTCCGGGCCGAGGCTAGATGCTGCAACACGAGGCAGGCCAGTAAGTGCTATAGAAGAGGCTTACTGGTGACATTTTTCATCTACATTTTCTGGAAATGGAACCAGTTGTCAAAGAACTGCTCTCTGATATTCAATCACATATCCCAATGCCTTGGCTGTATAATTCATTTGCACTGTAAAGAACAAAATAAAACAGACTTTTGACTGTGAAATAGGGTAATCTTACCCAGAAGAATCAGACGAATAACGTTGTTTCCTACAGAAATGTAGTCTTTACACATTTCTACATTAATTATAGTGCTGTATGAGACTAATACCGCTCTTTTTGTTTCACTACATAACATACTACATTAGATATCATTGTATCACTACATTCACTATGTAACATACTACATTAGATATCCATGTTTCACTATGTAACATACTACATTAGATATCCATGTTTCACTACATAACATACTACATTAGATATCCATGTTTCACTACATAACATACTACATTAGATATCCATGTTTCACTACATAACATACTACATTAGATATCCATGTTTCACTACATAACATACTACATTAGATATCCATGTTTCACTACATAACATACTACATTAGATATCCATGTTTCACTACATAACATACTACATTAGATATCCATGTTTCACTACATAACATACTACATTAGATATCCATGTTTCACTACATCACATACTACATTAGATATCCATGTTTCACTACATAACATACTACATTAGATATCCATGTTTCACTACATAACATACTACATTAGATATCCATGTTTCACTATGTAACATACTACATTAGATATCCATGTTTCACTACATAACATACTACATTAGATATCCATTTTTCACTATGTAACATACTACATTAGATATCCATGTTTCACTACATAACATACTACATTAGATATCCATGTTTCACTACATTCACAATGTAACATACTACATTAGATATCCATGTTTCACTATGTAACATACTATATTAGATATCCATGTTTCACTATGTAACATACTATATTAGATATCCATGTTTCACTACATAACATACTACATTAGATATCCATGTTTCACTACATAACATACTACATTAGATATCCATGTTTCACTATGAAATATACTACATTAGATATCCATGTTTCACTACGTAACATACTACATTAGATATCCATGTTTCACTACGTAACATACTACATTAGATATTCATGTTTCACTATGTAACATACTACATTAGATATCCATGTTTCACTACGTAACATACTACATTAGAGATCCATGTTTCACTATATTCACTACATAACACGTTACATTAGATATCCATGTTTCACTACATAACATACTACATTAGATATCCATGTTTCACTACGTAACATACTACATTAGATATTCATGTTTCACTATGTAACATACTACATTAGATATCCATGTTTCACTACATAACATACTACATTAGATATCCATGTTTCACTATGTAACATACTACATTAGATATCCATGTTTCACTATGTAACATACTACATTAGATATCCATGTTTCACTACATAACATACTACATTAGATATCCATTTTTCACTATATTCACTACATAACACGTTACATTAGATATCCATGTTTCACTACGTAACATACTACATTAGAGATCCATGTTTCACTATATTCACTACATAACACGTTACATTAGATATCCATGTTTCACTACATAACATACTACATTAGATATCCATGTTTCACTACGTAACATACTACATTAGATATTCATGTTTCACTATGTAACATACTACATTAGATATCCATGTTTCACTACATAACATACTACATTAGATATCCATGTTTCACTATGTAACATACTACATTAGATATCCATGTTTCACTATGTAACATACTACATTAGATATCCATGTTTCACTACATAACATACTACATTAGATATCCATTTTTCACTATGTAACATACTACATTAGATATCCATGTTTCACTACATAACATACTACATTAGATATCCATGTTTCACTACATTCACTATGTAACATACTACATTAGATATCCATGTTTCACTATGTAACATACTACAATTAGATATCCATGTTTCACTATGTAACATACTACATTAGATATCCATGTTTCACTACGTAACATACTACATTAGAGATCCATTTTTCACAATATTCACTACGTAACACGTTAAATTAGATATCCATGTTTCACTACATAACATACTACATTAGATATCCATGTTTCACTACGTAACATACTACATTAGATATCCATGTTTCACTATGTAACATACTATATTAGATATCCATGTTTCACTACATAACATACTACATTAGATATCCATGTTTCACTATGTAACATACTACATTAGATATCCATGTTTCACTACATAACATACTACATTAGATATCCATGTTTCACTACGTAACATACTACATTAGAGATCCATTTTTCACTATATTCATTACGTAACATGTTACATTAGATATCCATGTTTCACTACATAACATACTACATTAGATATCCATGTTTCACTATGTAACATACTACATTAGATATCCATGTTTCACTATGTAACATACTACATTAGATATCCATGTTTCACTACATAATATACTACATTAGATATCCATGTTTCACTACGTAACATACTACATTAGATATCCATGTTTCACTATGTAACATACTACATTAGATATCCATGTTTCACTATGTAACATACTACATTAGATATCCATGTTTCACTACATAACATACTACATTAGATATCCATTTTTCACTATGTAACATACTACATTAGATATCCATGTTTCACTACATAACATACTACATTAGATATCCATGTTTCACTACATTCACAATGTAACATACTACATTAGATATCCATGTTTCACTATGTAACATACTATATTAGATATCCATGTTTCACTACATAACATACTACATTAGATATCCATGTTTCACTATGTAACATACTACATTAGATATCCATGTTTCACTACATAACATACTACATTAGATATCCATGTTTCACTACGTAACATACTACATTAGAGATCCATTTTTCACTATATTCATTACGTAACATGTTACATTAGATATCCATGTTTCACTACATAACATACTACATTAGATATCCATGTTTCACTATGTAACATACTACATTAGATATCCATGTTTCACTATGTAACATTAGATATCCATGTTTCACTATGTAACATACTACATTAGATATCCATGTTTCACTACATAACATACTACATTAGATATCCATGTTTCACTATGTAACATACTACATTAGATATCCATGTTTCACTATGTAACATACTACATTAGATATCCATGTTTCACTACATAATATACTACATTAGATATCCATGTTTCACTATGTAACATACTACATTAGATATCCATGTTTCACTATGTAACATACTACATTAGATATCCATGTTTCACTACATAATATACTACATTAGATATCCATGTTTCACTACGTAACATACTACATTAGATATCCATGTTTCACTATGTAACATACTACATTAGATATCCATGTTTCACTATGTAACATACTACATTAGATATCCATGTTTCACTACATAACATACTACATTAGATATCCATTTTTCACTATGTAACATACTACATTAGATATCCATGTTTCACTACATAACATACTACATTAGATATCCATGTTTCACTACATTCACAATGTAACATACTACATTAGATATCCATGTTTCACTATGTAACATACTATATTAGATATCCATGTTTCACTATGTAACATACTATATTAGATATCCATGTTTCACTACATAACATACTACATTAGATATCCATGTTTCACTATGTAACATACTACATTAGATATCCATGTTTCACTACATAACATACTACATTAGATATCCATGTTTCACTACGTAACATACTACATTAGAGATCCATTTTTCACTATATTCATTACGTAACATGTTACATTAGATATCCATGTTTCACTACATAACATACTACATTAGATATCCATGTTTCACTATGTAACATACTACATTAGATATACATGTTTCACTATGTAACATTAGATATCCATGTTTCACTATGTAACATACTACATTAGATATCCATGTTTCACTACATAACATACTACATTAGATATCCATGTTTCACTATGTAACATACTACATTAGATATCCATGTTTCACTATGTAACATACTACATTAGATATCCATGTTTCACTACATAATATACTACATTAGATATCCATGTTTCACTATGTAACATACTACATTAGATATCCATGTTTCACTATGTAACATACTACATTAGATATCCATGTTTCACTACATAATATACTACATTAGATATCCATGTTTCACTACGTAACATACTACATTAGATATCCATGTTTCACTATGTAACATACTACATTAGATATCCATGTTTCACTATGTAACATACTACATTAGATATCCATGTTTCACTACATAACATACTACATTAGATATCCATTTTTCACTATGTAACATACTACATTAGATATCCATGTTTCACTACATAACATACTACATTAGATATCCATGTTTCACTAGAAAACATACTACATTAGATATCCATGTTTCACTACGTAAAATACTACATTAAATATCCATGTTTCACTACATTCACTACATAACATACTACATTAGATATCCATGTTTCACTACATTCACTACGTAACATACTACATTAGATATCCATGTTTCACTACATAACATACTACATTAGATATCCGTGTTTCACTACATAACATACTACATTAGATATCCATGTTTCACTACATAACATACTACATTAGATATCCATGTTTCACTACATAACATACTACATTAGATATCCATGTTTCACTACATAACATACTACATTAGATATCCATGTTTCACTATGTAACATACTACATTAGATATCCATGTTTCACTACATAACATACTACATTAGATATCCATTTTTCACTATGTAACATACTACATTAGATATCCATGTTTCACTATGTAACATACTACATTAGATATCCATGTTTCACTATGTAACATACTACATTAGATATCCATGTTTCACTACATAACATACTACATTAGATATCCATGTTTCACTACGTAACATACTACATTAGATATCCATGTTTCACTATGTAACATACTACATTAGATATCCATGTTTCACTATGTAACATACTACATTAGATATCCATGTTTCACTATGTAACATACTACATTAGATATCCATGTTTCACTATGTAACATACTACATTAGATATCCATGTTTCACTATGTAACATACTACATTAGATATCCATGTTTCACTATGTAACATACTACATTAGATATCCATGTTTCACTAGAAAACATACTACATTAGATATCCATGTTTCACTATGTAATATACTACATTAAATATCCATGTTTCACTACATTCACTACATAACATACTACATTAGATATCCGTGTTTCACTACATAACATACTACATTAGATATCCGTGTTTCACTACATAACATACTACATTAGATATCCATGTTTCACTACATAACATACTACATTAGATATCCATGTTTCACTACATAACATACTACATTAGATATCCATGTTTCACTACATAACATACTACATTAGATATCCATGTTTCACTATGTAACATACTACATTAAATATCCATGTTTCACTACATAACATACTACATTAGATATCCATGTTTCACTACATAACATACTACATTAGATATCCATGTTTCACTACATTCAATACGTAACATGTTACATTAGATATCCATGTTTCACTACGTAACATACTACATTAGATATCCTTGTTTCACTATGTAACATACTACATTAGATATCCATGTTTCACTACGTAAAATACTACATTAGATATCCATGTTTCACTATGTAACATACTACATTAGATATCCATGTTTCACTATGTAACATACTACATTAGATATCCATGTTTCACTATGTAACATACTACATTGGATATCCATGTTTCACTATGTAACATACTATTTTAGATATCCATGTTTCACTATGTAACATACTACATTAGATATCCATGTTTCACTACATAACATACTACATTAGATATCCATGTTTCACTACGTAACATACTACATTAGATATCCATGTTTCACTATGTAACATACTACATTAGATATCCATGTTTCACTATGTAACATACTACATTAGATATCCATGTTTCACTACATAACATACTACATTAGATATCCATGTTTCACTACGTAACATACTACATTAGATATCCATGTTTCACTATGTAACATACTACATTAGATATCCATGTTTCACTACATAACATACTACATTAGATATCCATGTTTCACTACATAACATACTACATTAGATATCCATGTTTCACTATGTAACATACTACATTAGATACCCATGTTTCACTACATTCACTACATAACATACTACATTAGATATCCATTAGGCAGTAGAATTCCGAAATCATGACTTAAATTAGTTGGCACCCTTATGTTAAATTAAAGTTAGATGGACTGATGGAAGCTTTTAATAATTATTTAGGAAATGATGATAATAAAATAAACACCCTTTCCAAACATATCCTGTGATGCGATTTCGAAGATAATGCTAGATACACAGTACAGTGCGTCTTGGCGTAGCTCTCCCTACATCCCTCCCTCCCTGTGTTTTTCATTTGCTGGTTTTCCATTATCTGCAGCCATCTAGTGTTGCTTCTGTGTCCTAGAAATTATCCTGATCCTCTTCTACAGGCTTTACTACAGACATTATCCTGCTCCTCTTCTACAGGCTTTACTACAGACATTATCCTGCTCCTCTTCTACAGGCTTTACTACAGACATTATCCTGCTCCTCTTCTACAGGCTTTACTACAGACATTATCCTGCTCTTCTTCCACACAAATTAATACTGGAGATACATACTGCTGCAAGATACGTTGAAGTAGTTACAATTATTGGCCTGATTATTGTATTATCTCAGTGAATATGATTACCTGTTAGAATGGTGGTTGATTACAGATAAAGAATTATAATAAGAATGATAAACTGAGCTGAAGCTAATGAGACAGTCAGAGATCAGACACCTACAGTCTAGAGGTGATGTAGTGGTCAGACAGTCAGAGATCAGACACCTGCAGTCTAGAGGTGATGTAGTGGTCAGACAGTCAGAGATCAGACACCTGCAGTCTAGAGGTGATGTAGTGGTCAGACAGTCAGAGATCAGACACCTGCATTCTAGAGGTGACTTAGTGGTCAGACAGTCAGAGATCAGACACCTGCAGTCTAGAGGTGACGTAGTGGTCAGACAGTCAGAGATCAGACACCTGCAGTCTAGAGGTGATGTAGTGTTCAGTCAGAGATCAGACACCTGCAGTCTAGAGGTGATGTAGTGGTCAGACAGTCAGAGATCAGACACCTGCAGTCTAGAGGTGACGTAGTGGTCAGACAGTCAGAGATCAGACACCTGCAGTCTAGAGGTGATGTAGTGGTCAGACAGTCAGAGATCAGACACCTGCAGTCTAGAGGTGACGTAGTGGTCAGACAGTCAGAGATCAGACACCTGCAGTCTAGAGGTGACGTAGTGGTCAGACAGTCAGAGATCAGACACCTGCAGTCTAGAGGTGATGTAGTGTTCAGTCAGAGATCAGACACCTGCAGTCTAGAGGTGATGTAGTGGTCAGACAGTCAGAGATCAGACACCTGCAGTCTAGAGGTGACGTAGTGGTCAGACAGTCAGAGATAAGACACCTGCAGTCTAGAGGTGATGTAGTGTTCAGTCAGAGATCAGACACCTGCAGTCTAGTGGTGATGTAGTGTTCAGACAGTCAGAGATCAGACACCTACAGTCTAGAGGTGATGTAGTGTTCAGACAATCAGAGATCAGACACCTGCAGTCTAGATGTGATGTAGTGTTCAGTCAGAGATCAGACACCTGCAGTCTAGAGGTGATGTAGTGTTCAGTCACAGATCAGACACCTACAGTCTAGAGGTGATGTAGTGTTCAGTCAGAGATCAGACACCTACAGTCTAGTGGTGATGTAGTGTTCAGTCAGAGATCAGACACCTACACTCTAGAGGTGATGTAGTGTTCAGACAGTCAGAGATCAGACACCTGCAGTCTAGAGGTGATGTAGTGTTCAGACAGTCAGAGACCAGACACCTGCAGTCTAGAGGTGATGTAGTGTTCAGTCAGAGATCAGACCTAACGTCTAGTGGTGATGTAGTGTTCAGTCAGAAATCAGACACCTGCAGTCTAGTGGTCATGTAGTGTTCAGTCAGAAATCAGACACCTGCAGTTTAGAGGTCATGTAGTGTTCAGTCAGAGATCAGAAACTTACAGTCTAGTGGTGATGTAGTGTTCAGACAGTCAGAGATCAGACACCTACAGTCTAGAGGTGATGTAGTGTTCAGTCAGAGATCAGACACCTACAGTCTAGTGGTGATGTAGTGTTCAGACAGTCAGAGATCAGACACCTACAGTCTAGAGGTTATGTAGTGTTCAGACAATCAGAGATCAGACACCTGCAGTCTAGTGGTGATGTAGTGTTCAGACAGTCAGAGATCAGACACCTACAGTCTAGAGGTGACGTAGTGTTCAGACAATCAGAGATCTGACACCTGCAGTCTAGTGGTGATGTAGTGTTCAGTCAGAAATCAGACACTGTAGTGTTCAGTCAGAGATCAGACACCTACAGTCTAGAAGTGATGTAGTGGTCAGACAGTCAGAGATCAGACACCTACAGTTTCGAGGTGATGTAGTGTTCAGTCAGAGATCAGACACCTACAGTCTAGTGGTGATGTAGTGTTCAGTGAGAGATCGGAAACTTACAGTCTAGTGGTGATGTAGTGTTCAGACAGTCAGAGATCAGACACCTGCAGTCTAGAGGTGATGTAGTGGTCAGGCAGTCAGAGATCAGACACCTGCAGTCAAGAGGTGATGTAGTGTTCAGTCAGAGATCAGACACCTGCAGTCTAGAAGTGATGTAGTGTTCAGACAATCAGAGATCAGACACCTGCAGTCTAGTGGTGATGTAGTGTTCAGTCAGAGATCAGACACCTGCAGTCTAGAAGTGATGTAGTGTTCAGACAATCAGAGATCAGACACCTGCAGTCTAGTGGTGATGTAGTGTTCAGTCAGAAATCAGACACTGTAGTGTTCAGTCAGAGATCAGACACCTACAGTTTCGAGGTGATGTAGTGTTCAGTCAGAGATCAGACACCTACAGTCTAGTGGTGATGTAGTGTTCAGTGAGAGATCGGAAACTTACAGTCTAGTGGTGATGTAGTGTTCAGGCAGAGATCAGACACCTACAGTCTAGAAGTGATGTAGTGGTCAGACAGTCAGAGATCAGACACCTACAGTTTCGAGGTGATGTAGTGTTCAGTCAGAGATCAGACACCTACAGTCTAGTGGTGATGTAGTGTTCAGTGAGAGATCGGAAACTTACAGTCTAGTGGTGATGTAGTGTTCAGGCAGAGATCAGACACCTACAGTCTAGAGGTGATGTAGTGTTCAGACAGTCAGAGATCAGACACCTACAGTCTAGCGGTGATGTAGTGTTCAGTCAGAGATCATAAACCTGCAGTCTAGTGGTGATGTAGTGTTCAGACAATCAGAGATCAGACACCTGCAGTCTAGAGGTGATGTAGTGGTCAGGCAGTCAGAGATCAGACACCTGCAGTCAAGAGGTGATGTAGTGTTCAGTCAGAGATCAGACACCTGCAGTCTAGTGGTGATGTAGTGGTCAGGCAGTCAGAGATCAGACACCTACAGTCTAGTGGTGATGTAGTGTTGAGTCAGAGATCAGACACCTGCAGTCAAGAGGTGATGTAGTGTTCAGTCAGAGATCAGACACGTGCAGTCTATAAGTGATGTAGTGTTCAGACAGTCAGAGATCAGACACCTACAGTTTCGAGGTGACGTAGTGTTCAGTCAGAGATCAGACACCTACAGTCTAGTGGTGATGTAGTGTTCAGTGAGAGGTCGGAAACTTACAGTCTAGTGGTGATGTAGTGTTCAGGCAGAGATCAGACACCTACAGTCTAGAAGTGATGTAGTGGTCAGACAGTCAGAGATCAGACACCTACAGTTTCGAGGTGATGTAGTGTTCAGTCAGAGATCAGACACCTACAGTCTAGTGGTGATGTAGTGTTCAGTGAGAGATCGGAAACTTACAGTCTAGTGGTGATGTAGTGTTCAGGCAGAGATCAGACACCTACAGTCTAGAAGTGATGTAGTGTTCAGACAGTCAGAGATCAGACACCTACAGTCTAGCGGTGATGTAGTGTTCAGTCAGAGATCATAAACCTGCAGTCTAGTGGTGATGTAGTGTTCAGACAGTCAGAGATCAGACACCTGCAGTCTAGAGGTGATGTAGTGGTCAGGCAGTCAGAGATCAGACACCTGCAGTCAAGAGGTGATGTAGTGTTCAGTCAGAGATCAGACACCTGCAGTCTAGTGGTGATGTAGTGGTCAGGCAGTCAGAGATCAGACACCTAGAGTCTAGTGGTGATGTAGTGTTGAGTCAGAGATCAGACACCTGCAGTCAAGAGGTGATGTAGTGTTCAGTCAGAGATCAGACACCTGCAGTCTAGAAGTGATGTAGTGTTCAGACAGTCAGAGATCAGACACCTACAGTTTCGAGGTGATGTAGTGTTCAGTCAGAGATCAGACACCTACAGTCTAGTGGTGATGTAGTGTTCAGTGAGAGGTCGGAAACTTACAGTCTAGTGGTGATGTAGTGTTCAGGCAGAGATCAGACACCTACAGTCTAGAAGTGATGTAGTGGTCAGACAGTCAGAGATCAGACACCTACAGTTTCGAGGTGATGTAGTGTTCAGTCAGAGATCAGACACCTACAGTCTAGTGGTGATGTAGTGTTCAGTGAGAGATCGGAAACTTACAGTCTAGTGGTGATGTAGTGTTCAGGCAGAGATCAGACACCTACAGTCTAGAAGTGATGTAGTGTTCAGACAGTCAGAGATCAGACACCTACAGTCTAGCGGTGATGTAGTGTTCAGTCAGAGATCATAAACCTGCAGTCTAGTGGTGATGTAGTGTTCAGACAGTCAGAGATCAGACACCTGCAGTCTAGAGGTGATGTAGTGGTCAGGCAGTCAGAGATCAGACACCTGCAGTCAAGAGGTGATGTAGTGTTCAGTCAGAGATCAGACACCTGCAGTCTAGTGGTGATGTAGTGGTCAGGCAGTCAGAGATCAGACACCTAGAGTCTAGTGGTGATGTAGTGTTGAGTCAGAGATCAGACACCTGCAGTCAAGAGGTGATGTAGTGTTCAGTCAGAGATCAGACACCTGCAGTCTAGAAGTGATGTAGTGTTCAGACAGTCAGAGATCAGACACCTACAGTCTAGAGGTTATGTAGTGTTCAGACAATCAGAGATCAGACACCTGCAGTCTAGTGGTGATGTAGTGTTCAGTCAGAAATCAGACACTGTAGTGTTCAGTCAGAGATCAGACACCTACAGTCTAGTGGTGATGTAGTGTTGAGTCAGAGATCAGACACCTGCAGTCAAGAGGTGATGTAGTGTTCAGTCAGAGATCAGACACCTGCAGTCTAGAAGTGATGTAGTGTTCAGACAGTCAGAGATCAGACACCTACAGTTTCGAGGTGATGTAGTGTTCAGTCAGAGATCAGACACCTACAGTCTAGTGGTGATGTAGTGTTCAGTGAGAGATCGGAAACTTACAGTCTAATGGTGATGTAGTGTTCAGGCAGAGATCAGACACCTACAGTCTAGAAGTGATGTAGTGGTCAAACAGTCAGAGATCAGACACCTACAGTTTCGAGGTGATGTAGTGTTCAGTGAGAGATCGGAAACTTACAGTCTAGTGGTGATGTAGTGTTCAGGCAGAGATCAGACACCTACAGTCTAGAAGTGATGTAGTGTTCAGACAGTCAGAGATCAGACACCTACAGTTTCGAGGTGATGTAGTGTTCAGACAGTCAGAGATCAGACACCTACAGTCTAGAGGTGATGTAGTGTTCAGTCAGAGATCAGACACCTGCAGTCTAGAAGTGATGTAGTGTTCAGACAGTCAGAGATCAGACACCTGCAGTCTAGAGGTGATGTAGTGTTCAGGCAGAGATCAGACACCTACAGTCTAGAAGTGATGTAGTGTTCAGACAGTCAGAGATCAGACACCTACAGTATCGAGGTGATGTAGTGTTCAGTCAGAGATCAGACACCTACAGTCTAGTGGTGATGTAGTGTTCAGTGAGAGATCGGAAACTTACAGTCTAGTGGTGATGTAGTGTTCAGGCAGAGATCAGACACCTACAGTCTAGAAGTGATGTAGTGTTCAGACAGTCAGAGATCAGACACCTACAGTCTAGAGGTGATGTAGTGTTCAGTCAGAGATCAGACACCTACAGTCTAGCGGTGATGTAGTGTTCAGTCAGAGATCAGACACCTACAGTCTAGACGTGATGTAGTGTTCAGTCAGAGATCAGACACCTACAGTCTAGAGGTGATGTAGTGTTGTGACAGTCAGAGATCAGACACCTGGAATCTCAAATTCAAATCAAATCAAATGTTGTTGGTCACATACACTTGTTTTCCAGATGTTATTGCGGGTGTAGCGTCATGCTTGTGCTTCTTGCTCCGACAGTGTAGTAACAGTCTGTATGTTATGTAGAGTACAACAATCAGGCTAATGATATGGATAAGTATTCACCTAGCCCTAACCCATTCATTACCTAAATGTTTATACTACCACCACAGCTCTGTCAGACAGCTGTAACCTAAGTCTGTTATGACTATACTACAACCACAGTTCTGTCAGACAGCTGTAACCTAAGTCTGTTATGATTATATTACTACCACAGCTCTGTCAGACAGCTGTTACCTAGTCTGTTATGATTATATTACCACCACAGCTCTGTCAGACAGCTGTTACCTAGTCTGTTATGATTATATTACCACCACAGCTCTGTTAGACAGCTGTTACCTATTCTGTTATGATTATGCTACCACCACAGCTCTGCTGTTACCTAGTCTGTTATGATTATATTACCACCACAGCTCTGCTGTTACCTAGTCTGTTATGATTATATTACCACAACAGCTCTGTCAGACAGCTGTTACCTAGTCTGTTATGATTATATTACCACCACAGCTCTGTCAGACAGCTGTAACCTAGTCTGTTATGATTATATTACCACCACAGCTCTGCTGTTACCTAGTCTGTTATGATTATATTACCACCACAGCTCTGCTGTTACCTAGTCTGTTATGATTATATTACCACAACAACTCTGTCAGACAGCTGTAACCTAGTCTGTTATGATTATATTACCAACACAGCTCTGCTGTAACCTAGTCTGTTATGATTATATTACCACCACAGCTCTGCTGTTACCTAGTCTGTTATGATTATATTACCACCACAGCTCTGTCAGACAGCTGTAACCTAGTCTGTTATGATTATATTACCACCACAGCTCTGCTGTTACCTAGTATGTTATGATTCTATTACCACCACAGCTCTGTCAGACAGCTGTTACCTAGTCTGTTATGATTATATTACCACCACAGCTCTGTCAGACAGCTGTTACCTAGTCTGTTATGATTATATTACCACAACAGCTCTGTCAGACAGCTGTTACCTAGTCTGTTATGATTATATTACCACCACAGCTCTGTCAGACAGCTGTAACCTAGTCTGTTATGATTATATTACCACCACAGCTCTGCTGTTACCTAGTATGTTATGATTATATTACCACCACAGCTCTGCTGTTACCTAGTCTGTTATGATTATATTACCACCACAGCTCTGTCAGACAGCTGTTACCTAGTCTGTTATGATTATATTACCACCACAGCTCTGTCAGACAGCTGTAACCTAGTCTGTTATGATTATATTACCACCACAGCTCTGCTGTTACCTAGTATGTTATGATTATATTACCACCACAGCTCTGTCAGACAGCTGTTACCTAGTCTGTTATGATTCTATTACCACCACAGCTCTGCTGTTACCTAGTATGTTATGATTATATTACCACCACAGCTCTGTCAGACAGCTGTTACCTAGTCTGTTATGATTATATTACCACCACAGCTCTGTCAGACAGCTGTAACCTAGTCTGTTATGATTATATTACCACCACAGCTCTGCTGTTACCTAGTCTGTTATGATTATATTACCACAACAACTCTGTCAGACAGCTGTTACCTAGTCTGTTATGATTATATTACCACCACAGCTCTGTCAGACAGCTGTAACCTAGTCTGTTATGATTATATTACCACCACAGCTCTGCTGTTACCTAGTATGTTATGATTCTATTACCACCACAGCTCTGTCAGACAGCTGTTACCTAGTCTGTTATGATTATATTACCACCACAGCTCTGTCAGACAGCTGTTACCTAGTCTGTTATGATTATATTACCACAACAGCTCTGTCAGACAGCTGTTACCTAGTCTGTTATGATTATATTACCACCACAGCTCTGTCAGACAGCTGTAACCTAGTCTGTTATGATTATATTACCACCACAGCTCTGCTGTTACCTAGTATGTTATGATTATATTACCACCACAGCTCTGCTGTTACCTAGTCTGTTATGATTATATTACCACCACAGCTCTGTCAGACAGCTGTTACCTAGTCTGTTATGATTATATTACCACCACAGCTCTGTCAGACAGCTGTAACCTAGTCTGTTATGATTATATTACCACCACAGCTCTGCTGTTACCTAGTATGTTATGATTATATTACCACCACAGCTCTGTCAGACAGCTGTTACCTAGTCTGTTATGATTATATTACCACCACAGCTCTGCTGTTACCTAGTATGTTATGATTATATTACCACCACAGCTCTGTCAGACAGCTGTTACCTAGTCTGTTATGATTATATTACCACCACAGCTCTGTCAGACAGCTGTAACCTAGTCTGTTATGATTATATTACCACAACAGCTCTGCTGTTACCTAGTCTGTTATGATTATATTACCACCACAGCTCTGTCAGACAGCTGTTACCTAGTCTGTTATGATTATATTACCACAACAGCTCTGTCAGACAGCTGTTACCTAGTCTGTTATGATTATATTACCACCACAGCTCTGTCAGACAGCTGTAACCTAGTCTGTTATGATTATATTACCACCACAGCTCTGCTGTTACCTAGTATGTTATGATTATATTACCACCACAGCTCTGCTGTTACCTAGTCTGTTATGATTATATTACCACCACAGCTCTGTCAGACAGCTGTTACCTAGTCTGTTATGATTATATTACCACCACAGCTCTGTCAGACAGCTGTAACCTAGTCTGTTATGATTATATTACCACCACAGCTCTGCTGTTACCTAGTATGTTATGATTATATTACCACCACAGCTCTGTCAGACAGCTGTTACCTAGTCTGTTATGATTATATTACCACCACAGCTCTGCTGTTACCTAGTATGTTATGATTATATTACCACCACAGCTCTGTCAGACAGCTGTTACCTAGTCTGTTATGATTATATTACCACCACAGCTCTGTCAGACAGCTGTAACCTAGTCTGTTATGATTATATTACCACCACAGCTCTGCTGTTACCTAGTCTGTTATGATTATATTACCACCACAGCTCTGTCAGACAGCTGTAACCTAGTCTGTTATGATTATATTACCAACACAGCTCTGCTGTTACCTAGTCTGTTATGATTATATTACCACCACAGCTCTGCTGTTACCTAGTCTGTTATGATTATATTACCACCACAGCTCTGTCAGACAGCTGTAACCTATTCTTTTATGATTATATTACCACCACAGCTCTGCTGTTACCTAGTATGTTATGATTCTATTACCACCACAGCTCTGTCAGACAGCTGTTACCTAGTCTGTTATGATTATATTACCACCCCAGCTAACCCTAACCTTAACCCTAACCCCAACCCTAACCTTAACCCTCCTAACCCTAACCCTAACCCTAACCCAAAACCTCAAAAAACAGAAATTATCATAAACCTAACCCTAACCTTAACCCAACCTTAACCTTAACCCTAACCCTAACCCTAACCTTAACCTTAACCATAACCTTAACCCTAACCTTAACCCCAATCCCAACCCTTACCCTAACCTTAACCATAACCTTAACCCTAACCTTAACCCTAACCTTAACCTTAACCTTAACCCTAACCTTAACCCTAACCCTTAACCCCAATCCCAACCCTAACCCTAACCCTAACCCTAACCTTAACCTTAACCCTAACCTTAACCATAACAGCGCCAACCAGACATGCTACAACTGTAGGTATAGGTGATTCACTCAGAGCATTGCAGTGTCCAGTCAAGCAATGTTTTCTGACCATAATAACAGAAAAACTACCATTGATAAATGCAATGCAATTAGAAACAATGACATTAAAAACCAGCAGCTCTCCTTGGATCAGAAACTGACAGCTCCTAGTTTCAACCACTGAATTCCAACTCAGCCATTTCACTAGAAGCAGAATGCGTTAATACTCCTAGACGCACATATTGCAACTAAAGGAACGATCTGCTCCATTTCAGTATTGTCAGTCTGTGTTGAACACAGTGTGGTCTGTCCGTGTGTCTAACTCTATTGATAAGTACTAATGTCCAGTTATCTGCTGCAGACTCCTCCTATCACAACACAGCAGTATTCAGCTGAGAGAAATGCATTTTAAATGAATAGCAGCACCTAAATAACTGCTAGCTGGTAAACGACACATTTATCAGATAGAGACAGCCTCTGTCCTTTGATTCATGGGTCCTTTACCACATCAAGAGCTCCTATAAAAATGGTTATTACTTTTTAGTGTAGCAGTCACTCGTCAGTCATTAATCAGAGGAGCTCACTGATACAGATATAGTACTGATATATATAGAGTACTGATACAGATATAGTACTGATATATATAGAGTACTGATACAGATATAGTACTGATATATATAGAGTACTGATACAGATATAGTACTGATATATATAGAGTACTGATACAGATATAGTACTGATATATATATTGAGTACTTATACTGGTGATACATGTATTACATAAAGATGCAGTAGATGATATAGAGTACAGTATATACATATACATATGAGATGAATAATGTAGGGTATGTAAACATTATATTAGGTAGCATTGTTTAAAGTGGCTAGTGATATATTTTACATCATTTCCCATCAATTCCCGTTATTAAAGTGGCTGGAGTTGAGTCAGTGTGTTGGCAGCAGCCACTCAATGTTAGTGGTGGCTGTTTAACAGTCTGATGGCCTTGAGATAGAAGCTGTTTTTCAGTCTCTCGGTCCCAGTTTTGATGCACCTGTACCGACCTCGCCTTCTGGATGATAGCGGGGTGAACAGGCAGTGGCTCGGGTGGTTGTTGTCCTTGATGATTTTTATGGCCTTCCTGTGACATCGGGTGGTGTAGGTGTCCTGGAGGGCAGGTAGTTTGCCCCCGGTGATGCGTTGTGCAAACCTCACTACCCTCTGGAGAGCCTTACGGTTGTGGGCGGAGCAGTTGCCGTACCAGGCGGTGATACAGCCCGACAGGATGCTCTCGATTGTGCATCTGTAGAAGTTTGTGAGTGCTTTTGGTGACAAGCCGAATTTCTTCAGCCTCCTGAGGTTGAAGAGGCGCTGCTGCGCCTTCTTCACGATGCTGTCTGTGTGGGTGGACCAATTCAGTTTGTCTGTGATGTGTACGTCGAGGAACTTAAAACTTACTACCCTCTCCACTACTGTTCCATCAATGTGGATAGGGGGGTGTTCCCTCTGCTGTTTCCTGAAGTCCACAATCATCTCCTTAGTTTTGTTGACGTTGAGTGTGAGGTTATTTTCCTGACACCACACTCCGAGGGCCCTCACCTCCTCCCTGTAGGCCGTCTCGTCGTTGTTGGGAATCAAGCCTACCACTGTTGTGTCGTCCGCAAACTTGATGATTGAGTTGGAGGCGTGCGTGGCCACGCAGTCGTGGGTGAACAGGGAGTACAGGAGAGGGCTCAGAACGCACCCTTGTGGGGCCCCAGTGTTGAGGATCAGCGGGGTGGAAATGTTGTTGCCTACCCTCACCACCTGGGGGCGGCCCGTCAGGAAGTCCAGTACCCAGTTGCACAGGGCGGGGTCGAGACCCAGGGTCTCGAGCTTGATGACGAGCTTGGAGGGCACTATGGTGTTAAATGCCGAGCTGTAGTCGATGAACAGCATTCTCACATAGGTATTCCTCTTGTCCAGATGGGTTAGGGCAGTGTGCAGTGTGGTTGAGATTGCATCGTCTGTGGACCTATTTGGGCGGTAAGCAAATTGGAGTGGGTCTAGGGTGTCAGGTAGGGTGGAGGTGATATGGTCCTTGACTAGTCTCTCAAAGCACTTCATGATGACGGAAGTGAGTGCTACCGGGCAGTAGTCGTTTAGCTCAGTTACCTTAGCTTTCTTGGGAACAGGAACAATGGTGGCCCTCTTGAAGCATGTGGGAACAACAGACTGGGATAGGGATTGATTTAATATGTACGTAAACACACCAGCCAGCTGGTCTGCGCATGCTCTGAGGGAGCGGCTGGGGATGCCGTCTGGGCCTGCAGCCTTGAGTACTGATACAGATATAGTACTGATATATAGAGTACTGATACATATATAGTACTGATATATATATAGAGTACTGATATATAGTACTGACACATATAGAGTACTGATACAGATATAGTACTGACACAGATATAGTACTGATATATAGAGTACTGATACAGATATAGTACTGATATATAGAGTACTGATACAGATATAGTACTGATATATAGAGTACTGATACAGATATAGTACTGATATATATATAGAGTACTGATATATAGTACTGACACAGATATAGTACTGATACATATATAGTACTGACACAGATATAGTACTGATCCATATAGAGTACTGATACAGATATAGTACTGGTACAGATATAGTTTTGATATATATATAGAGAGTACTGATATATAGTACTGACACAGAAATAGTACTGATACAGCCTCTGTGTGCAGCTGTGTTTATAAAGTCCAAGTAGACATTTAGTCATAGTACACATTTAGTCAAAGTACACATCATTGGCTGGAATATATTACAGAACTGTAAAGGGTTTCCCACAACACCAACCTACACAGTTGATCTCGAGTGTAGTTTTAATGGAGCCACCTCTAACCCAGTTTTAATAGAGCCACCTCTAACCCAGTTTTAATAGAGCCACCTCTAATCCAGTTTTAATAGAGCCACCTCTAATCCAGTTTTAATAGAGCCACCTCTAATCCAGTTTTAATAGAGCCACCTCTAATCCAGTTTTAATAGAGCCACCTCTAATCCAGTTTTAAAACAGCCACCTCTAATCCAGTTTTAATAGAGCCACCTCTAACCCAGTTTTAAAACAGCCACCTCTAATCCAGTTTTAAAACAGCCACCTCTAATCCAGTTTTAATAGAGCCACCTCTAATCCAATTTTAATAGAGCCACCTCTAATCCAGTTTTAATAGAGCCACCTCTAATCCAGTTTTAATAGAGCCACCTCTAACCCAGTTTTAATAGAGCCACCTCTAATCCAGTTTTAAAACAGCCATCTCTAATCCAGTTTTAATCCAGCCATCAACTGTCTCTCTGTGACTGTCATCAAGCATGTAGCATGACCTTGTTCCTCCCTCTGAAATCAACCCTCCAAATCCACCGACAAAACAAGTTGTGGACGAGGAGACAAAAAACAAAGCAGACATAATGTATTTAGGGAAACAGCACTAATGTTGGAAACAAACAATATTATGTTGTCATCTAGAGTCACATTAATTTATTTTCCAAGATTTAGAACGCTATATTTTACATCCATCAGGTTTTTAAAGCACGAAAGAGTGTGGTCTGCTTCGGGATTTCATTTCTGTCATGGAAAAAAATATTGCAATACTAGTATTGTCCCGGCCATATTGTGTAGTGGGCCATTAATTTAGCCAGTCCCCTATATGTGGTCTATCTGTGCAGCTCTGTGTTCAGGTAACAGCCAGTCCATTAACCTTTAGTTATAGCTGTGGCTCCATGTCAGCGCCTCCCAGACCTTAATACAGTGTTCTTAATAGTTACTCTGCTGTAATGAAAAGGGCAGAGCAGCCTCTCCACATTGACTTTGAAAAAAACAAGTTTCCCTTTCTTTCTTTGACCATCAACAATACCCCCCCATCACTACCACAGTCCTCCACCCCCCCATCACTACCACAGTCCTCCACCTCTCTCCTCTCCATCACTACCACAGCCCTCCACCTCTCTATCACTACCACAGCCCTCCACCTCTCTCCTCTCCATCACTACCACAGTCCTCCACCTCTCTCCTCTCCATCACTACCACAGCCCTCCACCTCTCTCCTCTCCATCACTACCACAGCCCTCCACCTCTCTCTACTCCATCACTACCACAGCCCTCCACCTCTCTCCTCTCCATCACTACCACAGCCCTCCACCTCTCTCCTCTCCATCACTACCACAGCCCTCCACCTCTCTCCTCTCTACTCCATCACTACCACAGTCCTCCACCTCTCTCCTCTCCATCACTACCACAGCCCTCCACCTCTCTCCTCTCCATCACTACCACAGCCCTCCACCTCTCTCTACTCCATCACTACCACAGCCCTCCACCTCTCTCCTCTCCATCACTACCACAGCCCTCCACCTCTCTCCTCTCCATCACTACTACAGCCCTCCACCTCTCTCTACTCCATCACTACCACAGCCCTCCACCTCTCTCCTCTCTACTCCATCACTACCACAGCCCTCCACCTCTCTCTACTCCATCACTACCACCGCCCTCCACCTCTCTCTACTCCATCACTACCACAGCCCACCACCTCTCTCTACTCCATCACTACCACAGCCATCCACCTCTCTCTACTCCATCACTACCACAGCCCTCCACCTCTCTCTACCCCATCAGAAGATAGCCTTATTTGGTAAAAGACCAAGTCTATATTATTGCAATAACAGCTCAAATAAGCAAAGAGAAACTACAGTCCATCAATACTTTAAGACATGAAGGTCAGTCAACCCATCAAGCGCAGTGATGAAACTGGCTCTCATGAGGACCGCCACAGGAAAGGTCCCAGAGTTACCATCCAGCCCTATGATGAAACTGGTTCCCATGAGGACCGCCACAGGAAAGGTCCCAGAGTTACCATCCAGCCCTATGATGAAACTGGTTCCCATGAGGACCGCCACAGGAAAGACCCAGAGTTACCATCCAGCCCTATGATGAAACTGGTTCCCATGAGGACCGCCACAGGATAGACCCAGGTCGAGATTGAAAAGGAAGACCCAGGCGGCAGGGTAGCCTAGTGGTTAGAGCGTTGGATTAGGAACCGAAAGGTTGCAAGTTCGAATCCCCGAGCTGACAAGGTACAAATCTGTCGTTCTGCCCCTGAACATGCAGTTAACCCACTGTTCCCAGGCCGTCATTGAAAATAAGAATTTGTTCTTAACTGACTTGCCTAGTTAAATAAAGGTAAAATTTAAAATAAATTTAAAAAAACCTCTGCTGCAGGAAGACCCAGAGTTCCCTCTGCTGCAGGAAGACCCAGAGTTCCCTCTGCTGCAGGAAGACCCAGAGTTACCTCTGCTGCAGGAAGACCCAGAGTTACCTCTGCTGCAGGAAGACCCAGAGTTACCTCTGCTGCAGGAAGACCCAGAGTTACCTCTGCTGCAGGAAGACCCAGAGTTACCTCTGCTGCAGGAAGACCCAGAGTTACCTCTGCTGCAGGAAGACCCAGAGTTACCTCTGCTGCAGGAAGACCCAGAGTTACCCCTACTGCAAGAAGACCCAGAGTTCCCTCTGCTGCAGAAAGACCCAGAGTTACCTCTGCTGCAGGAAGACCCAGAGTTACCTCTGCTGCAGGAAGACCCAGAGTTCCCTCTGCTGCAGGAAGACCCAGAGTTACCTCTGCTGCAGGAAGACCCAGAGTTCCCTCTGCTGCAGGAAGACCCAGAGTTCCCTCTGCTGCAGGAAGACCCAGAGTTCCCTCTGCTGCAGGAAGACCCAGAGTTACCCCTGCTGCAAGAAGACCCAGAGTTACCTCTGCTGCAGGAAGACCCAGAGTTCCCTCTGCTGCAGGAAGACCCAGAGTTACCTCTGCTGCAGGAAGACCCAGAGTTACCTCTGCTGCAGGAAGACCCAGAGTTACCCCTGCTGCAAGAAGACCCAGAGTTACCTCTGCTGCAGGAAGACCCAGAGTTCCCTCTGCTGCAGGAAGACCCAGAGTTACCTCTGCTGCAGGAAGACCCAGAGTTACCTCTGCTGCAGGAAGACCCAGAGTTACCCCTGCTGCAAGAAGACCCAGAGTTCCCTCTGCTGCAGAAAGACATAGAGTTACCTCTGCTGCAGGAAGACCCAGAGTTACCTCTGCTGCAGGAAGACCTAGAGTTACCCCTGCTGCAGGAAGACCCAGAGTTCCCTCTGCTGCAGGAAGACCCAGAGTTACCTCTGCTGCAGAGGATAAGTTCATTACAGTTACCAGCCTCAGATTGGAAAGGAAGACCCAGAGTTACCTCTGCTGCAGAGGATAAGTTCATTACAGTTACCAGCCTCAGATTGAATCCCAAATAAATGCGTCACAGAGTTTAAATAACAGAAACATCTCAACATCAACTGTTCAGAGGAGACTGTGTGCATCAGGCATTCATGGTCGAATTGCTTCAAAGAAACCACTACTAAAGGACACCAATAATAAGAAGATACTTGGTTCGGCCAAGAAACATGAGCAATGGACATTGGACCAGTGGAAATCTGTCCCTTGGTCTTTGTGAGACGCAGAGTAGGTGAACGAATGATCTCCTTGTGTGGTTCCCACCATGAAGCACGGAGGAGGAGGTGTAATGGTGAAGGTCTGCTTTGCTGGTGGCACTGTCTGTGATTTATTTAGAATTCAAGGCACGCTTTAATAGCATGGCTACTACAGCATTCTGCAGTGATACGTCATCCCATCTGGTTTGTGCTTATTGGGACTATCATTTGTTTTTCAACAGGACAATGACCCAACACACCTCCAGGCTGTGTGCAACGCTGTCATCAAGGCAAAGGGTGGCTACTTTGAAGAATCTAAAATCTAAAATATATTTTGATTTGTTTAACACTTTTTTGGTTACTACATGATTCCATATGTGTTATTTCATAGTTTTGGTGTTTTCACTATTATTCTACAATGTAGAAAATGTAAAAATGAGGTAAAACCCTTGAATGAGTAGGTGTGACTGGTACTGTATGTGTGTGGTGTTTCAAGGCCATTAAGTCAAGTCAAACTACACACTGATGTGCAAACACACACACAACTTCCTCTTGGCTGCGGTCCAAGTCACAACATCACAAAGACTAATTACTTTACAGCAGAAACCACCAGCCAATAATCAAGACCTTACTGGGGTGTTGATGAAGCTCTGCCAAAACATCTCATTCCTCCCACATCAAAGAGGAGAAGGGTGCTATTCAGAATGGGCAGGGTGAGAATGACTGGGCAGAGAGTGGCTGACTGGGCACTGTTGGCAGGGACCAGCCTTATTAACTGGCCAGAGAGGGGAGGACTGGGCAGAGAGTGGCTGACTGGGTACTGTTGGCAGGGACCAGCCTTATTAACTGGCCAGAGAGGGGAGGACTGGGCAGAGAGTGGCTGACTGGGCACTGTTGGCAGGGACCAGCCTTATTAACTGGCCAGAGAGGGGAGGACTGGGCAGAGAGTGGCTGACTGGGCACTGTTGGCAGGGACCAGCCTTATTAACTGGCCAGAGAGGGGAGGACTGGGCAGAGAGTGGCTGACTGGGCATTGTTGGCAGGGACCAGCCTTATTAACTGGCCAGAGAGGGGAGGACTGGGCAGAGACTAACCTTATTGACTGGCCAGAGAGGGGAGGACTGGGCAGGGATCAGCCTTATTCACTGGACAGGACAGCAGAGAGGACTGGGCAGGGACCAGCCTTATTCACTGGGCAGGGTAGCAGGGAGGACTGGGCAGGGACCATTCTTATTCACTGGGCAGGACAGTAGGGAGGACTGGGCAGGGACCAGCCTTATTCACTAGACAGGACAGTAGGGAGGACTGGGCAGGGACCAGCCTTATTAACTGGCCAGAGAGGGGAGGACTGGGCAGAGAGTGGCTGACTGGGCACTGTTGGCAGGGACCAGCCTTATTAACTGGCCAGAGAGGGGAGGACTGGGCACTGTTGGCAGGGACCAGCCTTATTGACTGGCCAGAGAGGGGAGGACTGGGCAGGGACCAGCCTTATTCACTAGACAGGACAGCAGAGAGGACTGGGCAGGGACCAGCCTTATTCACTAGACAGGACAGCAGAGAGGACTGGGCAGGGACCAGCCTTATTCACTAGACAGGACAGCAGAGAGGACTGGGCAGGGACCAGCCTTATTCACTAGACAGGACAGCAGAGAGGACTGGGCAGGGACCAGCCTTATTCACTAGACAGGACAGCAGAGAGGACTGGGCAGGGACCAGCCTTATTCACTGGGCAGGGTAGCAGGGAGGACTGGGCAGGGACCATTCTTATTCACTGGGCAGGACAGTAGGGAGGACTGGGCAGGGACCAGCCTTATTCACTAGACAGGACAGTAGGGAGGACTGGGCAGGGACCAGCCTTATTAACTGGCCAGAGAGGGGAGGACTGGGCACTGTTGGCAGGGACCAGCCTTATTGACTGGCCAGAGAGGGGAGGACTGGGCAGGGACCAGCCTTATTCACTAGACAGGACAGCAGAGAGGACTGGGCAGGGACCAGCCTTATTCACTAGACAGGACAACAGAGAGGACTGGGCAGGGACCAGCCTTATTCACTAGACAGGACAGCAGAGAGGACTGGGCAGGGACCAGCCTTATTCACTAGACAGGACAGCAGAGAGGACTGGGCAGGGACCAGCCTTATTCACTGGGCAGTGTAGCAGGGAGGACTGGGCAGGGACCATTCTTATTCACTGGGCAGGACAGTAGGGAGGACTGGGCAGGGACCAGCCTTATTCACTAGACAGGACAGTAGGGAGGACTGGGCAGGGACCAGCCTTATTCACTGGGCAGGACAGTAGGGAGGACTGGGCAGGGACCAGCCTTATTCACTGGGCAGGGTAACAGGGAGGACTGGGCAGGGACCAGCCTTATTCACTGGGCAGGGTAACAGGGAGGACTGGGCAGGGACCAGCCTTATTCACTGGGCAGGACAGTAGGGAGGACTGGGCAGGGACCAGCCTTATTCACTGGGCAGGGTAACAGGGAGGACTGGGCAGGGACCAGCCTTATTCACTGGGCAGGGTAACAGGGAGGACTGGGCAGGGACCAGCCTTATTCACTGGGCAGGGTAACAGGGAGGACTGGGCAGGGACCAGCCTTATTCCCTGGGCAGGGTAGCAGGGAGGACTGGGCAGGGACCAGCCTTATTCACTGGGCAGGGTAACAGGGAGGACTGGGCAGGGACCAGCCTTATTCACTGGGCAGGACAGTAGGGAGGACTGGGCAGGGTAGCAGGGAGGGCTGGGCAGGGACCAGCCTTATTCACTGGGCAGGGTAGCAGGGAGGGCTAGGCAGGGACCAGCCTTATTCACTGGACAGGACAGTAGGGAGGACTGGGCAGGGTAGCAGGGAGGGCTGGGCAGGGACCAGCCTTATTCACTGGGCAGGGTAGCAGGGAGGGCTAGGCAGGGACCAGCCTTATTCACTGGACAGGACAGTAGGGAGGACTGGGCAGGGACCAGCCTTATTCACTGGGCAGGGTAGCAGGGAGGGCTAGGCAGGGACCATTCATATTCACTGGACAGGACAGTAGGGAGGACTGGGCAGGGTAGCAGGGAGGGCTGGGCAGGGACCAGCCTTATTCACTGGACAGGACAGTAGGGAGGACTGGGCAGGGTAGCAGGGAGGGCTAGGCAGGGACCAGCCTTATTCACTGGACAGGACAGTAGGGAGGACTGGGCAGGGTAGCAGGGAGGGCTAGGCAGGGACCAGCCTTATTCACTGGACAGGACAGTAGGGAGGACTGGACAGGGTAGCAGGGAGGGCTAGGCAGGGACCATCCATATTCACTGGACAGGACAGTAGGGAGGACTGGGCAGGGTAGCAGGGAGGGCTGGGCAGGGACCAGCCTTATTCACTGGGCAGGACAGTAGGGAGGACTGGGCAGGGTAGCAGGGAGGGCTAGGCAGGGACCATCCATATTCACTGGACAGGACAGTAGGGAGGACTGGGCAGGGTAGCAGGGAGGGCTGGGCAGGGACCATCCATATTCACTGGACAGGATACCAGGGCTGTTGGGTTATTTGTAAAAGGAAGCAATTCTTGCGTTAGCTTCTCAGCGGGGACTGGTTGGGTCCAGGGTGGATCGGGGTTCTCCAGTGAATTTAATGAATAGTGGGGCGTTGATTGGCAGCTGAATGGCTGGACTGACAAAAAGCTTCCGTAAGGGGTCAGGAGTGAAATCAGCCCTCCGCATCCTAAACCATCTCTCTGTATAGTACCAGTTACAGAACCTGTTTGCAAAAACACATTGAGTTCAATTGGTTTAAGCAGAGATCAAAACCTAGCTGGTAGGGAGCGGCTCAGAGATCAGCTCAGGGCCTTTAGAGGGAGAGGAGAAGAGGAATAGAGGGGGAGAGGAGAAGAGGAGAGGAGAGGGGGAGAGGGGGAGAGGAGAAGAGAGGGGGAGAGGAGAAGAGGAGAGGAGAAGGGGAGAGGAGAAGAGGAGAAGAGGAGGAGAGGAGAAGAGGAGGAGAGGAGAAGAGGAGAGGAGAGGGGGAGAGGGGGAGAGGAGAAGAGAGGGGGAGAGGAGAAGAGGAGAGGGGGAGAGGAGAAGAGGAGAAGAGGAGGAGAGGAGAAGAGGAGGAGAGGAGGAGAGGAGGAGAGGAGAAGATGAGGAGAAGAGGAGAGGGGGAGAGGGGGAGAAGAGAAGAGGAGGAGAGGGGGAGAGAGGAGAGGAGAAGATGAGGAGAGGGGGAGAGAGGAGAGGAGAAGATGAGGAGAAGAGGAGAGGGGGAGAGGGGGAGAGGGGGAGAGGAGGAGAGGAGGAGAGGAGGAGAGGAGAAGAGGAGAAGAGGAGGAGAGGAGGAGAGGGGAGAAGAGAAAAGGAGGAGGGGAGGAGAGGGGAGAGGAGGTGAGGAGAAGAGGCGGAGAGTAGAGAACACAGACCCAGGGTTGGGGGTTAGAGAGGATTAGAGAACACAGACCCAGGGTTGGGGGTTAGAGATAACGAACACAGACCCAGGGTTGGGGGTTAGAGTGGACTAGAGAACACAGACCCAGGGTTGGGGGTTAGAGATAACGAACACAGACCCAGGGTTGGGAGTTAGAGTAGACTAGAGTTGGGAGTTAGAGTAGACTAGAGTTGGGGTTAGAGAGGATTAGAGAACACAGACCCAGGGTTGGGGGTTAGAGAGGATTAGCGAATACAGACCCAGGGTTAGGGGTTAGAGAGGATTAGAGAACACTGAACAGGGTTGGGGGTTAGAGAGGATTAGAGGACACATACACAGGGTTGAGGGTTGGAGAGGATTAGAGAACACAGACCCAGGGTTGGGGGTTAGAGTAGACTAGAGATGGAGGTTAGAGTGGACTAGAGATGGGGGCTAGAGTGGACTAGAGAACACAGACCCAAGGTTGGGGGTTAGACTGGACTAAAGTTGGGGGTTAGAGAGGACTAGAGTTGGGGGCTAGAGTGGACTAGAGTTGGGGGTTAGAATGGACTAGAGTTGGGGGCTAGAGAGGACTAGAGTTGGGGGCTAGAGAGGACTAGAGTTGGGGGTTAGAATGGACTAGAGTTGGGGGTAAGTGAGGACTAGAGTTGGGGGTTAGAGAGGACTACAGTTGGGGGTTAGATTGGACTAGAGTTGGGGGTAAGAGTGGACTAGAGTTGGGGGTTAGAGAGGACTAGAGTTGGGGGTTAGAGAGGAATACAGTTGGTGGTTAGATTGGACTAGAGTTGGCGGTTAGAGAGGACTAGAGTTGGGGGTTAGAGTGGACTATAGTTGGGGGTTAGAGAGGACTAGAGTTGGGGGCTAGAGTGGACTAGAGTTGGGGGTTAGAATGGACTAGAGTTGGGGGCTAGAGAGGACTAGAGTTGGGGACTAGAGTTGGGGGTTAGAGAGGACTAGAGTTGGGGGTTAGAGTGGACTATAGTTGGGGGTTAGAGTGGACTAGAGTTGGGGGTTAGAATGGACTAGAGTTGGGGGTTAGAATGGACTAGAGTTGGGGGTTAGAGAGGACTAGAGTTGGGGGTTAGAGAGGATTATAAGCCTCACATTAGCTCTGGTACTGCACTTTGCAGATATAATACACACCAAAAAACACAGCGTCGTAGTACATATGTATTAATTTATCACAGAGGTCAGAGGTCGGACCCCAGTGTATATTTTTATCGCAGAGGTCGTTCCCCAGTGTATATATTTATCACAGAGGTCAGAGGTCAGACCCCAGCATATATATTTATCACAGAGGACAGAGGTCAGACCCCAGTGTATATATTTATCACAGAGGTCAGAGGTCAGACCAATGTGTATATATTTATCATAGAGGACAAAGGTCGGACCCCAGTATATATATTTTTTCACAGAGGTCAGAGGTCAGACCCCAGTGTATATATTTATCACGAGGTCAGACCCCAGCATATATATTTATCGCAGAGGTCAGAGTTTGGACCCCAGTGTATATATTTATCACAGAGGTCGGACCCCAGTGTATATAATTATCACAAAGGTCAGAGGTCAGACCCCAGTGTATATATTTGTCACAGAGGTCAAAGGTCAGACCCAAGTTTATATATTCATCACAAAGGTAGGAGGTCAGACCCCAGAGAACATTAATTTAGACTGTATCAACTCATTTCTATCTCAATTCCCAGCTCAAATAATCCAATCAAATGTGTCTAAAATGTCTTTAAACTCTATGTGAATTAATTGCTCTTAACAAAATACAATTATACTAAATGTTTCTACAAGAAAGACTAACAAAGTCCTGAATGTATTCAAGTATACAGTATCACTACTGTACCATAACTAAGTATTAAATATGAGCAATTATCATCATGAACGATTGAGTTTTAACAGGCCCTGAGTCCTCTGAACACTTCAATTATCAGCATGTTCTATTGCAGCCATGTCATCCGTCCAGCAATCTCCATGGTAACTGGAGATGCTATCACATGATCAAAGTAATACAACTAAAGTGCTGGGCAGGATATTGAATGTGTAGTTGGACAGGAAATAACCGCGCTCCGTCATAATCTGCCATATAAAACATGTGTTCATCCACATACTGAGTCCCAATCTGATGGTTCTGATCTCTCTCTCTCTCTCTCTCTCTCTCTCTCTCTCTCTCTCTCTCTCTCTCTCTCTCTCTCTCTCTCTCTCTCTCTCTCTCTCTCTCTCTCTCTCTCTCTCTCTCTCTCTCTCTCTCTCTCTCTCTCTCTCTCTCTCTCTCTCTCTCTCTCTCTCTCTCTCTCTCTCTCTCTCTCTCTCTCTCTCTCTCTCTCTCTCTCTCTCTCTCTCTCTCTCTCTCTCTCTCTCTCTCTCTCTCTCTCTCTCTCTCTCTCTCTCTCTCTCTCTCTCTCTCTCTCTCTCTCTCTCTCTCTCTCTCTCTCTCTCTCTCTCTCTCTCTTCTCTCTCTTCTCTCTCTTCTCTCTCTTCTCTCTCTTCTCTCTCTTCTCTCTCCTTGGATCTGTGGTTCCACTGGGTCTGTACTGCCAGTCTGGGTCTACACCACAGCATTCTTCCACTCTACGGTGTGTTTCTCTCCTCTCTACAGTATTTATCCTCTCTACACCGAGTTAAGTTATAGAGCTCTCAGACCAGCTCACAGAGTAAAGCACAGAGCCTGTTGTGTAGTTTCAGATCCCTTTTAACACTCCAGTTTAACACTAAAGGGTGATTTTCATGAACCAAGGAAGTTTTATTAGAAAACTCATCTCAGATATTTCACTCTCCACTCCCTCATTTTCAGGGGTCCCTTCCCTCTCTCTTTTCCCTCAAAATCTCTGGTCCATCACTCTCCCTCGTTCCATCCTTATCCCTCGTCCATCACTGTCCCTCGTTCCATCCTTATCCCTCGTCCATCTCTGGTCCCCCCAACGGACCCCTCCTTCTTCCTTTTCCATCCCTGTTCTCCTCTCTGTGTCTCAGACTGGATTATTATAACCCTCCCTGGTCTCCTCTCTGTGTCTCTGACTGGGTTATTATAACCCTCCCTGGTCCCTCCCTGGTCTACTCTCTGTGTCTCAGACTGGGTTATTATAACCCTCCTTGGTCTCCTCTCTGTGTCTCAGACTGGGTTATTATAACCCTCCCTGGTCTCATCTCTGTGTCTCAGACTGGGTTATTATAACCCTCCCTGTTCTCCTCTCTGTGTCTCTGACTGGGTTATCATAACCCTCCCTGGTCCCTCCCTGGTCTCCTCTCTGTGTCTCTGACTGGGTTATTGTAACCCTCCCTGGTCCCTCCTTGGTCTCCTCTCTGTGTCTCTGACTGGGTTATTGTAACCCTCCCTGGTCCCTCCTTGGTCTCCTCTCTGTGTCTCTGACTGGATTATTGTAACCCTCCCTGGTCCCTCCCTGGTCTCCTCTATGTGTCTCTGACTGGGTTATTATAACCCTCCCTGGTCCCTCCTTGGTCTCCTCTCTGTGTCTCTGACTGGGTTATCATAACCCTCCCTGGTCTCCTCTCTGTGTCTCTGACTGGGTTATCATAACCCTCCCTGGTCTCCTCTCTGTGTCTCTGACTGGGTTATTATAACCCTCCCTGGTCTCCTCTCTGTGTCTCTGACTGGGTTATTATAACCCTCCCTGGTCCCCTCTCTGTGTCTTTGACTGGGTTATTATAACCCTCCCTGTTCTCCTCTCTGTGTCTCTGACTGGGTTATCATAACCCTCCCTGGTCTCCTCTCTGTGTCTCTGACTGGGTTATCATAACCCTCCCTGGTCCCTCCCTGGTCTCCTCTCTGTGTCTCTGACTGGGTTATTATAACCCTCCCTGGTCTCCTCTCTGTGTCTTTGACTGGGTTATCATAACCCTCCCTGGTCTCCTCTCTGTGTCTCTGACTGGGTTATTATAACCCTCCCTGGTCCCTCCTTGGTCTCCTCTCTGTCTCTCTGACTGGGTTATTATAACCCTTCCTGGTCCCTCCCTGGTCTCCTCTCTGTGTCTCTGACTGGGTTATCATAACCCTCCCTGGTCTCCTCTCTGTGTCTCTGACTGGGTTATTATAACTCTCCCTGGTCCCTCTCTGTGTCTCTGACTGGGTTATTGTAACCCTCCCTGGTCTCCCCTCTGTGTCTCTGACTGGGTTATTGTAACCCTCCCTGGTCCCTCCCTGGTCTCCTCTATGTGTCTCTGACTGGGTTATTATAACCCTCCCTGGTCCCTCCTTGGTCTCCTCTCTGTGTCTCTGACTGGGTTATCATAACCCTCCCTGGTCTCCTCTCTGTGTCTCTGACTGGGTTATCATAACCCTCCCTGGTCTCCTCTCTGTGTCTCTGACTGGGTTATTATAACCCTCCCTGGTCTCCTCTCTGTGTCTCTGACTGGGTTATTATAACCCTCCCTGGTCCCCTCTCTGTGTCTTTGACTGGGTTATTATAACCCTCCCTGTTCTCCTCTCTGTGTCTCTGACTGGGTTATCATAACCCTCCCTGGTCTCCTCTCTGTGTCTCTGACTGGGTTATCATAACCCTCCCTGGTCCCTCCCTGGTCTCCTCTCTGTGTCTCTGACTGGGTTATTATAACCCTCCCTGGTCTCCTCTCTGTGTCTTTGACTGGGTTATCATAACCCTCCCTGGTCTCCTCTCTGTGTCTCTGACTGGGTTATTATAACCCTCCCTGGTCCCTCCTTGGTCTCCTCTCTGTCTCTCTGACTGGGTTATTATAACCCTTCCTGGTCCCTCCCTGGTCTCCTCTCTGTGTCTCTGACTGGGTTATCATAACCCTCCCTGGTCTCCTCTCTGTGTCTCTGACTGGGTTATTATAACTCTCCCTGGTCCCTCTCTGTGTCTCTGACTGGGTTATTGTAACCCTCCCTGGTCTCCCCTCTGTGTCTCTGACTGGGTTATTGTAACCCTCCCTGGTCCCTCCCTGGTCCCTCTCTGTGTCTCTGACTGGGTTATCATAACCCTCCCTGGTCCCTCCCTGGTCTCCTCTCTGTGTCTCTGACTGGGTTATCATAACCCTCCCTGGTCTCCTCTCTGGTCTCCTCTCTGTGTCTCTGACTGGGTTATTATAACCCTCCCTGGTCTCCTCTCTGTGTCTCTGACTGGGTTATTATAACCCTCCCTGGTCTCCCCTCTGTGTCTCTGACTGGGTTATTATAACCCTCCCTGGTCCCTCCCTGGTCTCCTCTCTGTGTCTCTGACTGGGTTATTATAACCCTCCCTGGTCTCCTCTCTGTGTCTTTGACTGGGTTATTATAACTCTCCCTGGTCCCTCCCTGGTCTCCTCTCTGGTCTCCCCTCTGTGTCTCTGACTGGGTTATTATAACCCTCCCTGGTCTCCTCTCTGTGTCTCTGACTGGGTTATTATAACCCTCCCTGGTCCCTCCCTGGTCTCCTCTCTGTGTCTCTGACTGGGTTATTATAACCCTCCCTGGTCTCCTCTCTGTGTCTCTGACTGGGTTATTGTAACCCTCCCTAGTCCCTCCCTGGTCTCCTCTTTGTGTCTCTGACTGGGTTATCATAACCCTCCCTGGTCCCTCCCTGGTCTCCTCTCTGTGTCTCTGACTGGGTTATTATAACCCTCCCTGGTCTCCTCTCTGTGTCTCTGACTGGCTTATTGTAACCCTCCCTGGTCTCCTCTCTGTGTCTCTGACTGGGTTATTATAACCCTCCCTGGTCCCTCCTTGGTCTCCTCTCTGTGTCTCTGACTGGGTTATTATAACCCTCCCTGGTCTCCTCTCGGTGTCTCTGACTGGGTTATCATAACCCTCCCTGGTCTCCTCTCTGTGTCTCTGACTGGGTTATTGTAACCCTCCCTGGTCCCTCCCTGGTCTCCTCTCTGTGTCTCTGACTGGGTTATTATAACCCTCCCTGTTCCCTCCCTGGTCTCCTCTCTGTGTCTCTGACTGGGTTATCATAACCCTCGCTGGTCTCCTCTCTGGTCTCCTCTCTGTGTCTCTGACTGGGTTATTATAACCCTCCCTGGTCCCTCCCTGGTCTCCTCTCTGTGTCTCTGACTGGGTTATTATAACCCTCCCTGGTCCCTCCTTGGTCTCCTCTCTGTGTCTCTGACTGGATTATTATAACCCTCCCTGGTCCCTCCCTGGTCTCCTCTCTGTGTCTCTGACTGGGTTATTATAACCCTCCCTGGTCTCCTCTCTGGTCTCCTCTCTTTGTCTCTGACTGGATTATTATAACCCTCCCTGGTCTCCTCTCTGTGTCTCTGACTGGGTTATTATAACCCTCCCTGGTCCCTCCCTGGTCTCCTCTCTGTGTCTCTGACTGGGTTATTGTAACCCTCCCTGGTCCCTCCCTGGTCTCCTCTCTGTGTCTCTGACTGGGTTATTATAACCCTCCCTGGTCCCTCCCTGGTCTCCTCTCTGTGTCTCTGACTGGGTTATTATAACCCTCCCTGGTCCCTCCCTGGTCTCCTCTCTGTGTCTCTGACTGGGTTATTATAACCCTCCCTGGTCTCATCTCTGTGTCTCTGACTGGGTTGTTATAACCCTCCCTGGTCTCCTCTCTGTGTCTCTGACTGGGTTATTATAACCCTCCCTGGTCCCTCCCTGGTCTCCTCTCTGTGTCTCTGACTGGGTTATTATAACCCTCCCTGGTCCCTCCCTGGTCTCCTCTCTGTGTCTCTGACTGGGTTATTATAACCCTCCCTGGTCTCCTCTCTGTGTCTCTGACTGGGTTATTATAACCCTCCCTGGTCCCCCCCTGTTCTCCTCTCTGTGTCTCTGACTGGGTTATTATAACCCTCCCTGGTCCCTCCCTGGTCTCCTCTCTGTGTCTCTGACTGGGTTATTATAACCCTCCCTGGTCCCTCCCTGTTCTCCTCTCTGTGTCTCTGACTGGGTTATTATAACCCTCCCTGTTCTCCTCTCTGTGTCTCTGACTGGGTTATTATAACCCTCCCTGGTCTCCTCTCTGGTCTCCTCTCTGTGTCTCTGACTGGGTTATTGTAACCCTCCCTGGTCCCTCCCTGGTCTCCTCTCTGTGTCTCTGACTGGGTTATTATAACCCTCCCTGGTCTCCTCTCTGTGTCTCTGACTGGGTTATCATAACCCTCCCTGTTCTCCTCTGTGTCTCTGACTGGGTTATTGTAACCCTCCCTGGTCCCTCCTTGGTCTCCTCTCTGTGTCTCTGACTGGATTATCATAACCCTCCCTGGTCTCCTCTCTGTGTCTCTGACTGGGTTATTATAACCCTCCCTGGTCCCTCCTTGGTCTCCTCTCTGTGTCTCTGACTGGATTATTATAACCCTCCCTGGTCCCTCCTTGGTCTCCTCTCTGTGTCTCTGACTGGGTTATTATAACCCTCCCTGGTCTCCTCTCTGTGTCTCTGACTGGGTTATTATAACCCTCCCTTACCCTCCCTAAATGTTTCTCCATATCTCAGGAACTCGAAGAACAAAAGAAAGAACAGACATGGGTACAGAGGAGAAGTAAGTGACAGTAGAGACAGAGCCTAATTTGCATTCAATTCATTCCATTCCCTTCTGAGCTATATTTAATCAGGGATTGGCCGCAGACCCGAGAGAGAGAGGTTTTATTTGGAAGTGTCCAGCCAGTCGCCACGGCCCCACGGCTCTCCTCTCCTCTCTGAGTCTAATTGATGTAAATGCAGAGCTGGGTGAGAGACGGAGTGGTGACCTCGTTATATAGAGGGGGATCAGCCCAATTAATCACACATCCTTTAGAGATGCTTAAAGCTAATGAATAGAGGGCCCAATCAGAGGCCCTGGTTCAGCCACTCATATGATTGTAGTGGAGGATCAGATGAAAGGACTGTGAATAAGGAAGCTACCGCTAACACAACGCTATTTCAAAGGGAGCTACGCTTACACAATGCTAACCGCTAACACAATGCTAACCGCTAACACAATGCTAACCGCTAACACAATGCTAATTCAAAGGGAGCTACGCTGACACAATGCTAACCGCTAACACAAAGCTAATTCAAAGGGAGCTACGCTAACACAATGCTTACCACTAACACAACACTAATTCAAAGGGATCTACGCTGACACAATGCTAACCGCTAACACAAAGCTAATTCAAAGGGAGCTACGCTAACACAATGCTTACCACTAACACAACACTAATTCAAAGGGATCTACGCTGACACAATGCTAACCGCTAACACAAAGCTAATTCAAAGGGAGCTACGCTAACACAATGCTTACCACTAACACAACACTAATTCAAAGGGATCTACGCTGACACAATGCTAACCGCTAACACAACATGGCCAGATGAGTTTGTTCAGACAGTCAAGGAGGCGGCTGCTTTTTAATAACCATTTAAGCATTTTACTGCAAATGGCTGCGTGTCAAATTCCCCTTGAAGCAGAAAAGCACTAATGATCTATTAAGAGCGGTCTCCTCTCCTGGAAATAATGATCCCCATTCACAACCTCCTAATACTGATGGACCACTTTAGGGATTAGGTTTTTTAAGTATTTTTGTTCATTTTAAAGGGATTATTTATCATTGTGAAATGCTTTAGCAATGCTTTGGTTTAATTCTACATTTTGAAAACATTGTTTCAACCAAATTAATATATTAACCCATTACAGTCTAAGCCCTATCTAAGAATTTGGCTTTACTGTTATTGGCACCTAAAACAAATGATTTTTACTGAGTTACAGTTCATAGAAGGAAATCGGTCAATTGAAAACCATTCATTAGGCCCTCATGTATGGAATTCACATGACTGGGCAGGGGCACAGCCATGGGTAGGCCTGGGAGGGCAAAGGCCCATCCACTGGGGAGCCAGGCCCAGCCTGTCAGACTTTTATGTAAACATGTAAAGTGTTGGTCCCATGTTTCATGAGCTGAAATAAAAGATCCCACAAAGTTCCATACTCACAAAAAGCGTATTTCTCTAAATCTTGCACAAATTTGTTTACATCCCTGTCAGTGAGCATTTTATCCTTTACCAAGATCAGCCATCCACCTGACAGGTGTGGCACATCAAGAAGCCCATTAAACAGCATGACCATTACACAGGTAGACCTTGTGCTGGGGACAATACAAGGTCACTGGAAAATGTGCAGTTTTGTCACACAACACAATGCCACAGATGTGCAACTGGCATGCCGAATGTACAATTTTCCACCAGAGCTGTTGCTTGATAATTTAATGTTAACTCATCTACGATAAGCCACCATCAACATCATTTTTGAGAATTTGGCAGTACGTCCAACCGGCCTCACAACCAAGCAACACCAGCTAACACCTGCTAACACAAGCTAACACTAAGTAACAAGCTAACACCAGCTAACACCAAGTAACACCAGCTAACACCAGCTAACACCAAGTAACACCAGGTAAGACCAGCTAACACAAGGTAACACCAGCTAACACAAGCTAACACCAAGTAACACCAGCTAACAGCAGCTAACACCAAGTAACACCAGCTAACACCAGGTAAGACCAGCTAACACAAAGTAACACCAGCTAACACTAGCTAACACCAGTTAACACAAAGTATCACCAGCTAACACCAAGTAACCACAGGTAACACCAGTTAAGACCAGCTAACACAAAGTAACACCAGCTAACACGAGGTAACACCAGGTAACACAAAGTAACACCAGCTAACACCAGCTAACACCAGGTAACACAAAGTAACACCAGCTAACACCAGCAAACACTAGCTAACACCAGTTAACACAAAGTATCACCAGCTAACACAAAGTAACACCAGCTAACACTAGCTAACACCAGTTAACACAAAGTATCACCAGCTAACACCAAGTAACCACAGGTAACACCAGTTAAGACCAGCTAACACAAAGTAACACCAGCTAACACGAGGTAACACCAGGTAACACAAAGTAACACCAGCTAACACCAGCTAACACCAGGTAACACAAAGTAACACCAGCTAACACCAGCAAACACTAGCTAACACCAGTTAACACAAAGTATCACCAGCTAACACCAGGTAACACCAGCTAACACCAGGTAAGGTACAACATAAAGGGGAAAGGGAGTGGAAAGACACAAACACCAGAGAGGAGAAAACCACCAGGAACAGAATTGAGGCCAAAGCCCATCTGGCGGTAATGAAATGAATTTGTCACCCTATTGTCTGGAACAAAAGAGCTAATTGAAATGAACCTGTCCCTTGTCTGTTGTCTGTCTTCGGCACCTTAAATATTCTCTAAGATATGCTGATTCTTACTGAGCCTGAATTATTCAGATGCCAATCCTCTGGAAAGCAGGAGGGCACAACAGAGGAGAGGACACATGGAGTGTGTTTAGAACAGGATCCTTTAGAGAGGATGTATTCATTCAAATCACAATACTTTATTTACGGACAATTTATCAGGACGCAGTATATTCAAGCAGTCCTCTAAAATGATCATGTCCCACTTATGAGACAATTAGTATTCATACAGATGAATTAACCAAAAGGACTTTCTGTAGAAGAAAACTAACATATTTGAGACAGGTAGTGTTCATATACATTGATTACAGTTTTGTATCGCTTTGGTACGATTTTCACAAGTATGTGGTACAATTTCACAACCCCTTTTTTAGGGGGTGGATCAGATTGAATATAGCAGATTGATTGTAGTTCCATCAATGTGATTGTCTGCATCTCTTCCAATCCCCCACATATTGTTTTGGCAAAAAAAAAAAACACACACACACACACACAGTTGAAGTCGGAAGTTTACATACACCTTAGCCAAATACATTTACACTCAGTTTTTCACAATTCCTGACATTTAATCCTAGTAAAAATATGTTTTAGGTCAGTTAGGATCACCACTTTATTTTAAGATGTGAAATGTCAGAATAACAGCAGAGAGAATTATTTATTTCAGATTTTATTTCTTTCATCACATTTCCAGTGGGTCAGAAGTTGACATACACAATTAGTGTTTGGTGGCATTGCCTTTAAATTATTTAACTTGGGCCAAACGTTTCTGGTAGCCTTCCACAAGCTTCCTACAATAAGTTGGGTGAATTTTGGCCCATTCCTCCTGACAGAGCTGGTGTAACTGAGTCAGGATTGTAAGCCTCCTTGCTCGCAAACGCATTTTCAGTTCTGCCCACTAATGTTCTATAGGATTGAGGTCAGTGCTTTGTGATGGACACTCCAATACCTTGACGATGTTGTCCTTAACCATTTTGCCACAACTTTAGAAATATGCTTTGGCTCATTGTCCATTTAGAAGTCCCATTTGCGACCAAGGTTTAACTTCCTGACTCATGTCTTGAGATGTTGCTTCAATATATCCACATTAATTTTCCTCCCTCATGATGCCATCTATTTTGTGAAGAGTACCTGTCCCTCCTGCAGCAAAGCACCCTCACAACATCATACTGCCATCCCCGTGCTTCACGGTTGGGATGGTGTTCTTCGGCTTGCAAGCCTCCCCATTCTTCCTACAAATATAATGGTGGTCATTATGGCCAAACAGTT